>NC_046665.1:6835955-6840444 GCF_010883055.1 Belonocnema kinseyi | reverse complement strand
TTTAACACAGACAATTATAACCGGAAACACTTAGAAGACGACCAACAGTATCAGCCGAAGGGACCTGATTTAATTAGCCATTCTTTGTTTACAATTTATCAATGAGATAAGAACTCGCAGTATAATCAGAGATGATCGTGCGTCGAGAAACGATGCTAACAAAGTAACTGCTCGGAACGTAAAGACGACCATCAGGCCTTACCCTGGATTTTAAATATTGTAGTAATAAGCGTCTAAGATGATTCAACCAAAATAAAATATCGAGAAACATTTGTACGTCACGGATTTATATAATTGATTATTACGTGGCTATGTGCTTCGGTGCCTCGTCATTTTTTGCCATCCCGGCATGGGAAACGTTGTCAGTAGCAATGCATATTACATATTCCTCAGTGATAAGGGTAATCTTCACTAAATTGATGCGACAGCCTGTGAAGACAGGTTTACTTTTCGGAAGTGAGATTGAGATACCCAGTGTCTTGAATCAGGAAGGAAGCATCTTCATTTGGCTTTTAAGAGGATCTAAAGACACACAAATATTCCAACTCCTAGCTTTTTTAGGACATTCTGCAGATTCTAAATAAGCGCTTCCGGTAGAATTGAGTTAAAAGAACCTTTAGCGTCTATAGAAGGGGCGAGAGTAGGTTTCTATTCTCCTAGATCCCGAATAACTACTGTTGTGACATTTGACAGACGGAAGATGTTTTAGATTTACAGGCATTGATGACTACTTCGAATTTAGTTATCCTAAATGACTTAAATCATGATTCACAGAATGATGTTCAACTATATGCTCCTTTGGCTGGAAAAGTGGAACTCGAGCAATGTATGAAGCCACTATATCAATCTGAAGTTGTCGAAGCTACGGAGAATTCTGAACTGTTATCATTTCTGTATTACTCGATCTACCCTTCGATTCTAAGGATTGTACTCTACTTCAGAGTTTGGGGAGATCTCGCATTCTCCTACGTCCATGAAACTTAGGTCGAAAGGCACCACTGTCTTCCAATATTTTAAAGATAGTGTCTATAAAATCATCCTAAACCCTAGGATTAAATCTCGATAAGAAACATCCTGCAGGAAAATAAACAGAGCACAGAAATGCAACCTATTCGTTTAAAAGCTATATTCAGAGAGATCCGAATCCACGATGGATGAAACCATGAGAACGGCCTTCGAGGTCAAAAGCTTCTTCCTTAGAATCGACTTCATCTCGACTTTCTAGATCATTCCTAGCATTATCGTTTGGAGGTTGAACAGTCATGTCCACAGGTTAAAAATTAGTGGATGTAGAATATTTCCTTCTTGGAATCTAATGCAAAAATTATAAGCTGAACGAGTCTAGACTTAGCCTCCTCCTCCTCTAAAAAAAACTTATGTCAACATGTATGAGACTCAGCCTGTTAGAACATACATTAATGTAATGAAAATCGCCACGAAACTCATATAGTGGTCTGGTGCCGTAGCACTGATTCGCAAAGTGCTTGAAAAGATGGCAACTATAGCATATTCTGGGTAAGTGTCTTATCAGGCTGTAGCCCAATTCCCGCCCCGAAAAGAAACTACTATGTACCTCATCATCGCACTAACTATGGAGCGAATATGGCGGTGTCTAGGATATCTCGAAAAGCGAACGCTATTACTAAAAAGTTTAACAATATATTTTTTTTCGAATCTAATGCGACTCATTTCAACAATTTACGGCGCAACTCTATAAGTAATCTCAGCCGGTATGCTCTTACAGCTGAATTAAACTTAAATGGGCTGTTCAATTCGTTTATAAGTGGATTTATAATAAAGAACCCTCGTGCCCGTGCAATGTTCTTGAAGAAATAAAACAAAAATAAATTAGTAATTAAAAACATTAAAATATGTCGAAAAGTTTCTGGGATAAAATGTTTCTCATGCTTTTTTTAGGTAAAATATATATTTAAACAGATTGTTTACATAATTGTGAAGTTATTTTAACAAATTATTTCATTGTTATTATTGATTAATAGTCCAGCCAATACGTAGTTTTACCTTGCAAAAGTTCAGAATAAGCCCAAACTTGGCAATGACCAAATTAACGATGTTTATAGTTTATGCTTATAAATAATTAATTTTGCCAGATCAGGAATAGACAAAGAAGAATCGTAATAAATAATGAAGAGTTCAAGTTTTATTTTAAGTACAGAAAACTTGGCAGACTAAGACCATTTTTAAGAACCACACAGATCACTCACTCGTTTATATAGATATTTTTGTAAGATGTAATATTTAATGTCTTTGTCGAGATAATCACTTCACTAATCTGAAAAGATCGGACAACGATCTTTCGCGATTAACTGCTGTTCGCACACTGATTTTCTCAAGCGACAAGACTATTGTCACACACTCAAACTGAGAAATCACGTGACTTCAAACATTCATATAAATAATAAGGAAACCGAAAATATCTTTGAAATAGGCGATTTCGATAAATTGAATCATTTTTAATCGCAGAAAATCTCATAAAAAAGAAAAATTACAACTTCAAACACACGACTTTGAAAGCTGAAGCTGTAACTGTAACGAGGTTATAAGACTACAACTAAAAATAAAGATAACGTACGTGGGACGTAAGATTCATAGCCGCAATAGTAAAGAAATTTGAGTTTATGTTAAGTTTTAGGCTATTGTCAGAATAAAAAAAGATGCCTTACTCGCTGGATAATTCTTTATTTATATACCTTCAGTGGAAATACTCGTATAAATTATTTTTAAGGTCACATGATTTTTGTACACTGCCAATACCCCAAGTCTTTCAGATCTATCATGTTACCTTTCTCGTCAGCGAAAATAGTGGCAGCGGTACGCTGAAAACAATGGCCCGTCTAAGTTTGCAGATTTTGCAAATTTAAATATAAAGCCATTAACGTGGGCATTGTTGCAATCGTGTGTTTACCAATTACTAGATTCTTACAACTACCTTTTTTGTAACTCAAAAAACCCTATTAGCATTTGTTTGTGGCGGACTAGCATACATATACTTCTTAATGACTTGTACGTATTCTTTAGCGATTACAAAAGTCCGCTTCTTGTTTGTTTTGGTTTCCTACAAAGTAATAACAATGAGACGACCCTTCTCCCTGAGATCTTCATTTTTTATATCAGTAAGTTCCTGACTCCTACATGGTCCCATGATCCCGATGGCTAAGGCAACCTATGAATGATTTGAATTTAATTATTACATCATAAAACCGTACTCACTTTCTCTATGTTTATGTGGCACTTATGTGTTTGCCTTTTTTGTCTCTCGCTCCCCCCCCCCCCAAACACACCTTGTTTGTGTCAATGATATGTAAAATCAACATATCAATAAAAAGTTTGATTTCAACCAAATAGCCGAATTTTCAACCGAATAGTTGATTTTTCAACCACATAGTTGAATTTTTAACCAAATAGTTGAGTTTTTACCCAAATAGTTAAAGTTTCAACCACATAGTTAAATTTTCAACGAAATAGTTGAATTTGTAACTAAATACTTGAATTTTCAACCAAATAGTTGAATTGTCAATCAAATATGTAATTGAATATCATCCAAAAAATATTTTATATTAGTTTCAAATAAAAAAAGAATAAATATATGTCAATGACACGTCACCTTAAACTTTCAACAAAAAGGTATGTTTTCAACAAAAAAATATGAATTTAAAAAAAAAATATATGCCTCATTGACATTTTACCAAAAAGATTTTACTTTCAAATAAAAAACATTCGAATGTGTGAAGGTCTTTCTCGCCCTTTTTGTGGGCGTGTGGGAGCGTAGCATGCGGGTGTGTGTGTGTGTGAAATTCCTTGTATGTTTTTTTTTTAATTTAGTAGTGGGCTCGAAACGAACTGATTGCTTTTTAATGTATGCAATCAAGGTCGCGTACATACAAATGTTCAGATCACAACGTCGATGGTTTCATTGAAGAGTTTAGCATTTTAAAATAGACCAAGAGTGCATTCTCTGAGCACGACGTCGTTTTGTTATTAGATTGCCATTTTGTAAAGGGTTCGTACGCTGCTTCGTACTTATCATTTTCTTACAACTTAGCATACAATACTTAGCATTTTCAGCTTCTTGCTGCAAGTGTGTGAGCTCTGCATAAATTGGCATTCTTGATCATCACTTGCCATCTTAACAAAATTTTTACCAGTTAACGAAACACTCGCGGATTTTCGTGCAATTTAACAAGTTGCTGCGTGCTGCCGGCAAGTCTGTTCTGTACAATTGTATTATACAGTAAAATATACTTTTACGGCCGTGGCCGGCAAAATACCTCCTCAGACAAACGAGAACTTAGCGTCCCACAAATACGTACAGAAAGATATGAATACTGTCCGATTTGAATAAACGAATTTTTCCCATATCAATAGTTTACGAGTTACGGCAGAGAAAAGCGAAGCACTTTCTTGCAGTTTACAAAGAATGTTATATATTACCTTGAAATATGAAAGATTATTTATTGTTATCGTTATT
>NC_046665.1:6818162-6835855 GCF_010883055.1 Belonocnema kinseyi | reverse complement strand
TGCATAATTAATTCATCATTTTATACATACATACATACATGCACTCAAACACGTGCATGCGCAGCATCTATGAACTTATCGATGTGTGTGGAATATCTAGATTACTCGTTTCCCCATAATTTCTTAACAGATAATAAGCGAAACCAGAGAAAATATTCTCAAGACTTCAGAGTTTAGATCTTTAGAATTCCCTTTCTATTCTAGGCGACATTTAGGTCCAGGAAGAGTCTGCGGCCCTCCGTCCCCGGCTAATAAAACTATTTACCACGCAGTTACGGGTCAGTCAAGATTGTGAGAAAAAAAGGTGAGATAAATTTTCTTCAGTCAAGAGTTATAGCTTTATAGTGACGAACCAGTGCTAGCTTCGCACGTCCGAGAGCACCAATCACAAGGAGCTGAGAATTTAATCACGAATATAGTTCGTTTCTCGAAGTCTTAAAGTATGTCAGGCCTCGAGTGTGCATCGGTGACGGCTATCCGAAAATTGCATTTACAGAAAATTTGGTGCTTCTCGTTATAGACATTTAACTCTATCTTCCTCGGAGCGTTCGGCAGAGTAGGGCTGTTAGGGCCGCATTATCATTGTGCAGATACTCAGAATGTGCATGACACGCTCTGCAACTATCGCTGGGAACTTATTGATGTAAAATGCGGTCGCGGTATACAAAGGTGAAAATTAAAACGTCGTGATACGCAAAAACGAAACCCTCTAGACCTGAATTAAGCCCTCATGACATTCTCCGATTTTTGTGTGGGGGAGGAGAATAGAGAAAGGAGTAGTTTTCTCTGGAGGATCATTCATCATCAAGGATCGGCGTTACGTACGACGGAAAGCGAGGCGGGTTGAAGTCACACAAGCACAGGTGCAACTGTGGGCTGTTCACCGGAGGTGGAATGTAGATGAGATTCCCGCATTCCAAATCCTGTAACTGGTGAGATTCAAATCTCACCGCCCTGGATTTTCTTGCAGAACTACTATCACCATCTCTTGGGCATAACGGTCCCGAAATCTATCTCCATACGCCATGACACTGCGACAACGCAGAAGACAAATCTTGACCACCTGTGAAGGAGGGGAGAGTTTGGGCGGCCTACGTATTGAAAAGTGAAGTAAGCTCGTGGCCTTTCGTTGTTTCAGGCTCGTGTGAAGAAATCTTTCTGTGATTTTCTTTTGTAACTCTGTAGAGTTTTTGCCAAAGAGTAGTAGATAAATTCAATTTGATTTTTTCTCTAGATTGTGAATTTTGAGCAACGTGCTGCTATTCCAGAAACCAGTTATACTCAGGACTTCTGGTAACGTGGGCGGCATTAGCTGTTTTTATTTATTCTTTTTGTTAAGTATCCGGACATTTTCGTTTGAGCTCCAAATGGCGTCAGTAGACAAGGATTCATTAAAACGTCTGTGTTTGCTCCAGGGCGGAATTCACTCGCCAAACCATTCTCTTAAGTGAAACTAAAATTTTGTGAATTGCTTTTTTTTAAATTCTAATGTAAAATTTTTGTGATTCTGTATTCTTAAAAACGTGTTTTCATTTGTCTTTGACTATAATCTGTCAAGTGTGGCACTTTATCTTTTTTCTCCGTATAATAATAAATGACTCATTTAATCTTTAAAAATAAAACATGATTTATATTATTTTTGTTACCATGTAGAATCAGCATCTATTTTATTTGAATAACTTCTCGGGTATCTTTTATAGTGGAGACTTTCAGTTACACACGCCAGTCTCCGAATAGGCAAGGTCCTTAAGTTCGTTCTTCGTCCATTGAACCACCCACAACAAATAGAGTAGAACTGGCACGGCGAGCATGTTGGTCGCAGATACCTTGTTCAACGCCGATGGATTTGAAGACTAAATGTTTCGGGAAATGTTTTGGCAAACTTGTCCAATCCAAAGCCTATACCAATCTCTCCTGTGTACTGTTTGACAATATTTAAAACAATCTGAAATTTGCTTTTGCCAGAAACATAGATCTTTAGTTCTTGTGATCGGTGCTCCCGGAGGTGCAAAGCTATTACTGCTTCGTAACCTAAAAGCCATACCAGCATGCCAAAAATATGACAAGGCTCTTGCGAGATGGATTATGAAACCTGTCATCTTTGGATCGCTTTGAGCCCTGTGACAACCCAACTCACGATCGTTAGATCTGGCCTATGATAGATCTATGATAAAACGACCGCAACCGTCCTCCGGTTGCGGACAGAGGGTCTCTGTACCAGGAGTGTCTGCGGAATATCGTAACTATAATTAATAAGCAGTCGCGGACAATTGTCCACCGATATTTCCGAAGAAATAACCCCTTATTGGAGGCGTAACAATCGTACCAAATGATGAATAGCCTCTGGGCGATGTGTGTTACACGGTGACTCTCGAATACCGGGCGACCGTTCCAAGCAAGCAGCCTTATGCATGCGAGGCTCTACAAGGGCTCTGCAAGGACCCTAAAGTTCGTGGTGATGAAAATAATGTACATGGAAATACGACGACGAACAGACGAAACGCACGCATTGAGTGAACGAATCAACTCAAGGGTGAGTAACTAAACTGCTACGATACCAGCATTATCCCTCTTGATGAAGGATTTATGACGCGTATGCACACTCTGTGGTGCCAGAAATATCCAGAGCTTCAGCACGTTTAGCATCATTCATTTCGAAATGAACGCGCCTACCTCTGCAAAACTGGATATGTGCGCCAAGCGTTTTCCCAAAAGCTACTTGAAAAAGCTACAGACGAAGATGAGAAAGCCACGGTAAGACCAACCCAGGAAATCAGGCACATTCTGAGAGATGATAGTGATTTGAGGACTAGGAAGAACATTATCACGCACGTTCCTCCTAATAACGCTTGCATAAACTGAACAGGAAGATTGGTCGTGCAAGACAGATCAGGGAGAATCAACAGTTTCTTACTGACCCATCGCGCCTCTTCAGCGTTTCTCCTGTTTCTGTCAAGAATCGACCCTAACCCAACGAGGTAGAGAGTTTTTGGAAAGAGGCATACGAGGTGTGTTAAAAAAGTAAGGTGAATTTTCAATTTTCGCGAGCTACGTACATTGAAGTTTTAAATTTTTTGTTTTGTTGTATTGGTGCACTCGTCACAATCATATGTTCACAGTTTTGACTATATAGCTTGTGTTGTTTTTCTGGCAGAGGCGTAACAGGTTAGAAGGGTTTGGTGTGCTCAGCGATTTTCTTCTTTCGAAAAAAATGGAGCAAAGAGTTTGCATTAAATTTTGTGTGAAAATGGAATCCAGTGCTCTAAAACTTTTGAAACGTTGACAGTTGCATACGGTGAGTCTACTCTGAGAAAGAAAAATGTTTATAAGTGGTACAAACTGTTCCAAGAAGGCCGAATTACCATCAGAGAAGTTGCTAAAGATGTTGGCATATCGGTTGGCTCATGCCATGCTATCTTTTCGGACGTTTTGAGCATGAGACGTGTGTCAGCGAAATTTGTTCCAAAACTGTTTAATTTTGATCAAAAGATCCATCGCATGACCATCGCTCAGGAGATTTTGAATGAAGTCAATAATGATCCTGATTTTCTCAAAAGGGTGATAACTGGGGATGAATCGTGGGTATATGTTTATGACGTCGAAACTAAAGCCCAATTGTCTCAGTGGAAGCATCCTGAGCCTCCAAGACCGAAAAAAGCACGTCAAGTTCGATCAAATGTGAAGGTTTTGCTAACTGTCTTCTTTGATTACCATGGCGTAGTGCATCAGGAATTCTTACCACAAGGTCGTACGGTCAATAAGGAGTATTACCTTCAAGTTATGCGCCGTTTGCGAGAGGCGATACGCAAAAAACGTCAGGAACTTTGGAAAAACAATTCGTGGCTTTTGCATCACGACAATGCACCTGCTCATTCATCGTTGCTTGCGAAAGATTTTCTGACCAAAAGCAGCACCACAGTCATGCCTCAGCCTCCATATTCACCGGATTTGGCCCCCAGTGACTTTTTTCTTTTCCCAACACTGAAGAGACCCATGAAAGGACATCGATTTTCAACGATTGAGGAGATAAAGCTGCATCGCTGAAAGAACTGAAGGCTATACCACAAAATGATTATCAGAAGTGCTTCGATGATTGGAAAAAGCGTTGGCGCAAGTGTACTATATCTGAGAGGGATTGCTTTGAAGGGGACAACATAAATATTGAGGAATAAATGAATATTTTTATAGAAAACCATAAAGTCACTTTATTTTGAAAGTTGAAAGGAGATACTGTTACTAAGTTTTGTGACAACCTTGTAACATCCGAGAAGGAATGTCCATCAATCACTGCCGAAAAGGTGATAAAAGCAATTAGGGGTACGAAGAACATCTAGCTCGCATACTCACGTCATATTAAAAGTCGAAAACACCTATTTTGCAGCAGCTGGTGTTAGGACGCATTTTACTTTTACTGAAAAAAGGCAACTGGTCTAACCAGCACTACGAAATTCTTCTAGGCAGCTCTAAGGCGAGACTAATCGTCGCGAGCATAAGGCACTCATGTATTTTTTATGGATGACCTAAAGATATATGCATTTGAAAAAACCAAACTTCAGAGTGCTTTAAATATTGTCAAGAAGTATACAGGAGATATTAGTACGGACTTTGGACTGGACAAGTGTGCCAAAATTCATGTAAAAAAAGGAAAGATTATTGGCGTTCCCAAGGAACCTGAGCTTCTGGGTATAGTCTTATTAGACATCTAGAAACTTGAGAAACTTGTATCTACCTATCATCCTTGGGTCGCTTCATGTCCTCAATATATACGAAGGTTTAGTCTGCATGTCGTTGTGATTCCATTGTTCCTTGTTACCACCCATCTCAAGGTTGTTAGACGTGGCCATACATGTGATTTAACGCGGTTCTATATTTTAAACGTGCATTCGGGGAAAATTAACTTTTACTATGCCACGCCTATCATAAAAAACTCAAAGTGAAAAAGGTGATTTTTTTTATAAGGGTGTTGGGAGCCAGGCGTACGTGTGCCAACCGGATACTTAAAGCGCAATCAACTAGGCGTTGGTCAGGCTTGTGCCCGGCATGGCTTCTACTACAAAATCCCACTGCGTTTTTTCGAAGGTAAAGACTGATCGTGATAAAAGTTAGTGTAAATGAAAGCTGACACGTAGACGATTAAGAAACTGCCCGCCTGCCAGTTCCAAGTCGGTCAAAGGTGCGATAAAATTGGACTTTTAGCGGCAAATTCATTCAATAATCACCTGGTGTGTCTGAACGCAATGAAATCTGTACCACATTGTAGGGGGCAATTAGTGCTTTCAGAAAATGTTCGACTGCCACCCTTCACCTTCTCAAGAACCCCCAACAGACAGTCCTAAAGGGCGTGATTGCAGGTAACTTTCAGTGTATGCTAAGGAACGCGATAAGACAAAAACTAAACGAAAGCTGAAAGCCCTCTGTACACGAAAAACTCATCCTGCCAAGACTCAAGGTAACAGAAATATGCCGCAAACGTATTTTTTTGCCGAATTTATTTGTTTTCGCTGCAATATTGTAGACGGGAGGCTACCGTGAGAAGAAGCTTCATTTTCGTTTTGGGCTAGGGCTGCTGCGTGAGTGCGGTGCAGCGGGGAAGGCTTGTAAGGGTTTCGGTTTACGGTGTTTAGTTACGGTATTTAGTTCCGCTATTTAGTCTAGTCTTGTCTACTTCGGTGTCCACTTGGCGTAAAAGTTAAAATAAAGTGTTATATTTGTGAGAAAGTGACGGAAAGTTAGTGCAATTCAGTGATGAATCCTTTCAGAAGTGTCTTCAGATGCTTGCTTTTCGGAAAAAAGAACTACAAATACGGCGATGTATATTTAAGTGAAGAGGCACTCAATGTTTATGGATATCATCGTGTTTGCCACGGAAAAGTGACAGTAATAAAACAAAAAGACAGAGATGACTTTGAAGCCTTTTTACAAGATAATAGTGATGTAAGTAAAAAAAAAAACTATTCCTAAGGGTTATAAATATTTATCCTTCAATAATGCATATGTGTCATGATCAGACATAATCTCCTGACTACTTTTAGGAAATCGAAGCATCTTGTCGAAGTAATGAGGTTGCTGGTGCACCTGAAAATGTACACGTGCGGGCAGATGGAAAAAGTGAAACTAATGCACCAGAACAGGTAAGATTTTTTAAAACTGTTCTGCGAGAAGTGCTTTCTACATTAACAATTTTTTTTCTTCGATTTAGAAATATTTTTTCAACTAAAACTGTCATTATGCCATTTTGGTTGTGATTTAAACGATTTGGTTGAAAATTAATCTGCTTTACTTCAGTATTCAACTATTTTCTTAAAAATTCCTCGTTCTTAGTTGAGTTGATCTTTTATTTCAAATTCAAACTTATTTAGTGGAGATAACAAGTATTATATTTTTTTTTAGAGAGTTCGTAATTTTTGTATAGAAAATCAACTACTTTGTTTAAATTTGAAACATTCATAGAAAATATTTTGTTGAATATTTATCATTTTAGTTTGACATTGCATTGTTTTTTATGAAAATCGTCTTTTTACTTAAAAATTTGACAATTTGGTTAAAATTTGAACTATTTCGTTGAAAACAAACTTTTTAGTTCAAAATGTATATTTTTCTTTGACAATTCCAAATTTAGGTTAACATTCAAATATTTTATATATAATTCGTTGTTTTACCTTGTCACTTTCTTTTTTTCAATACATGTATTTTGTTATAAAATTGAGTTTTTTGATAGAACATTAAAAATAATGTGTTTAGTTGGAATTTAAACTATTTCACTCTTATGAAATAAATCTTCTTGGTTCAAATATCATCTTTTGGGTTGCGTGTTCAACTGTTTAGTTGAAAATGAATGTTTCTTAAGATTCCTAATTTTAGTTTAAAATGTATCCGCTGGATTCAAAATTTAGCTATTTTGTGGGAAATCCGTTTTTTAATTTGAAAATTATTTTTTTAACTAAGAATGACACCATTCCATTATTTCTTGAAAATTCAACTATTCAGTTCACAACAACTCTGTTTTGATTTAGGATGCAACTATTTTCTTGCAGATTTTTCCGTTTTTAGTTGAACTTAACTGTTTTTTATTTCAAATTAAAATATTTTTTGCTTGAAATATCAGCAATTGCATTTTAATTGAACATTGATATATTTTGGCTTAAAATTAAATGACTGAGTACAAACGTGCCTCGAGGCCCATTGAATAACATTGCTACTGTATACTCACAGCATGATGGTGTTGTTGAAAAGGGTCTATCCATTCACAAGTGATTGCCACCTACTGACGGAATTTGGAGGCTCAGTCGTCTTCCCCGCCGCACCGCACCCACACAGCAGCCCTCGCCCAGAACGAAGATTAAGCCTCTTCTTACGGTAGCCTCCCGTCTACAATATTGCAGCGAAAGCAAATAAATTTGGCAAAGAAATACGTCTGCGGCATATTTCTGTTACTTTCAGCCTTGGCAGGATGAGTTTTTCGTGTACAGAGGGCTTTCAACTATCATTTAGTTTAAGTCGCATCGCGTTCCTTAGCATACACTGAAAGTTACCTGCAATCACGCCCTTTAGGACTACCTGTTGGGGGTTCTTGAGAAGGTGGAGGGTGGCAGTCAAACATTTCCTGAAAGCACTAATTGCCCCCTACAATGTGGTACAGATTTAATTGCGTTCAGACACACCAGATGGGATCTCAGACTATTTAGTCCTTTCGTTAAACATGTTAGTAGAGGGAATAGATTAGCCTTATAAGAAAAATTCGGGATGCCAACGATACCGCCATTCTGTTCGTAAATAAATAAATGCAGCATGTAATAATATTGGCGTGTACAATTTTTGATTGAGAAAACAGAGAATGTTGTTCTTGTTAAGACAATTTGGTATTGTCAGACAGGCAAAGCCAAGTGGGGAAATATTTACGTTTTTAAAAGGGGGAAAAGGGGAGTCGATAGCGATTCACATTTCGCGATAGCTCATGGCAACGCCTAACCTGGCGAAAAGATAGGACAAAGGAAAGAACTGAATACATCTATGTCAGTAGGCCAACTTAATATCAGATTTATATAAGCACATTTTAGCTGCAGGCCACAATTTCGTAATAATCATTTTAAAAACCATACACAAAGAGAAAAGAAAATTTTAATAGCCATTGTTGAAACCACGAGACAGAATTTACGTTAGCTGCAGGGCTAAAACGGAGTCAATAGTACGGAAATGACGCCGAGTAGGCTGATAACTGGGATTGAAATGGCGATACCGCAATCGACATAGAAAATTACTAATTCTTTCAACCGACACAGAAAACATAATAGGTTATAAAGGACCGGAGACCTTGGATTCTCGGTCAGGTCCTCGTGTCCTTCGGTTTAAAAACACCAGCAAACTCAACAACTGAACTCAAATTCCTAGGACTTAAGTCTCATGATAAGGACACGAGGATCCACGAGGAATCCCAAACTTCCGATTAACGTAGCTGACCTTCCTTTAATGAGAAATTTTTCACTGCCTCTACTTTACTTAAATAAATAAATAAATGGAAGACGTTCGGTGACGGTTCGCCCACTCCTGAAAGGGGCAGTGGACTACGCGGCTTTGGTCCAAGCCGATATCGACGCAGGGTGAGTAGGGATGCAGAAAGAGCCCGCACCGGAGCAGGTGGAACTTGTCTTCTCTATTTGTTTATCAATCATTTTTCAATTCAAAGTATGGAAAAATTGAAATTTTGTACATAAAATTTTTTTACGCTTTAATAACTGGTCCGGAAAACTTTATATTGTCTGAAATAAATGTTTATAGACTCATGAAATACAAATAATTCGTTTATTATTCCATTTATTTGTTACACAAAAATTTGACGAACGAATTGACAAACAGTCTTATTGTCGGTAAAAAATATTTTGTTTGCTAAAAGTGCTTCATATTAATGTAGGAATGACATTTAATTACAAAACTAATCTAAAGGTTTATAATAACCATTGTTATAAACAATTCTTGTGGCAAAACATTTAAGTTTGAGATTTTTTTAAATTATAATTTCCTTCAATCGCCAGAACATCTTGAGGTTTTCCTTGAAATAATAAATATTTAATAATCTTTGATAAAATATAATAACTTCAAATTTTCTAAACCGATTCAAAATTTAGGCCCTTTCACATGGCGATGGCTACAGATATTCCTGAAAATAATATATCTTTGATATTATTTGGTAAAATGTAAAAATATGAATATTTATAAAAAAATAAGATACAAAATTTTTAATTTCGGCAGTTTCACGTAGCAAAAAGTAATTTTTTAAAATTAAAAATTGAGGAATAGAAGACTTTCAAATTAGTTTTGTAATTAAATGTCAATCCTACATTAATATGCAGCACTTTTAGCAATACCTAGAAATTTTACCGATAATAAGACTATTGTCAATTGGTTCATCAAATTTTTCTATAAAATATAAATATAATAATAAAGAAATTATTGGTATCCTATAAGTCCCTAAGCATTCATTTAAAACGATGTTCTGAGCGCCAAGGTCTTCAGAATTTAATTAACTTTAATTTTTTAAAAATTTTAATCGCACCAAGATTGAAGTGTCTGGACATTTTTGAACGAAAAAATGTTTTTCCTCCCACTGTCCCACACCTCGGGAAAAAATAAAAATCGTTTAATTAATCTAAGTTTGTCACTCAAGCCACCTTAAAGAAAACTCTCTAAAATGACCTCACCAATGCCTATCGGCACAACTTGCGATTAAATAATACCATCATTATAAACTCTTATCACAAATTGACGTTATTCTTGACTTGCCCTCACACCTGTGTTATTATTAACTCCCCCCCCCCATCTATCGACCTAGCAAGCCGCCTCTATGACTTAAGTAAATTCGCTAAGCATCTTTAAAACAAATAACTTTTTTTCGAAAATAAAATTGAATTGCAAGTTTTTCTCAAATGGAATTAAATCATAAAAATACTTTTGGTAATTTTTTAAAACCTACCTGGCGCCCATGAGGCAATTAAATTATAGATGGGTTATCCAAGATTCTTCAATTTAAATTAGAAAATATTCCAAAAGTTAAAAAAGGGCTTAAAAGTGGCAAAAAACTTACAGGCCTTGAATAACGCTGGCAGAGAGTACGAAGCACAGTCAGGATGAATTATGATTGAATGGAATTCTTTATTAAAGATCAATTCAGAACAATGATAAAAATGGATTATATCAAAATATATTGAACATTCGGAAGTCCGCTTGTCGGACTTCGGCTTCAAATTATAAAACAAGTTTTGATATAAAAATTTCATGGCGAAATGAAATTTTTGTAATTATATAATTCCAAATCAATTTTTTCCTCTTCTCACACACGTTGTATACTGGAGAGACATTATGATTTGGAATATAAAATAATGTTATTACATGCCAAGTATCTGGAGAAAATACAGCAATCTGAAGTAACACATATTTTGGATATCTCGCGGTTGCAAATCGAACAGCGGAACTAGAATTTTTAGTTTATGAAAATTTGAGTGACAGCTGTGTATTGGGAACGGAGTTTCTCCAAGCATTCAAAGCGATAATAGCCTTCAACTAACAGCAAATTATTTGGCCTGATAAATTGTTTACATAACCCTAAATAAGCATTGGACTGGAATCTAACTACTGGAACAGTAGTAGTGTTCCAACGATCGTGGGTGTTAATAAAAAAACCCATTTTTCATAGGTTTTAAACTCAATTCACCAGAATTTGAGTACTCGGCCAGGATTGTAATAAATTTTAATAACCTTGCAGATGTGCATGATAAGAATCAGCAGAATTAAATGTTAAAATTGGTTTAATTGATTATACTTGGCAAAAGGGCTCCTAACCTATCAGGGTCCTTGGATGTCCTACGGACTTGGGCTATACGGTCCCAAAAAAGGACAGTTTAGGGACGACAAGCGCCTCAACCGCCGGACTACGATTCGGAATGGGCTTAAGCGACAGGTATCGGTCAGTTGAGTTACAGAAGGCCATCAATGAAGTTACGGGACAAGTTTGACTCCACACGCTTGGAGTCCCGTCACGCGTTGGTAGCGAGGCGGATCCCATCGGCGAATGTCTAGGTGCCGCTCGGAGATTATTTAAATATCCCACTTCTAACACTGCGGGAAAAGTAAGTATTAGGCCCCTCGAATCACACCCTCTTCCGTCGTATTCCGGGGCTACTAGCGCTCATACTTCAATCACTAGGACGCCCTAGGTGTTCTGTTATATACGGCCGGAGATGACATCGACCCTTTACATGGCATCAAACCTATTGGGTTCTAGTGGGCGCCGCGTGTCCAAACACATTCCTAACCACTACGGAGGCGTACCATGACTTCCTATAAGCTCTCTTGTGCATTATGAGGATCCACGATTGTTTTTAGTAGCCGATAACGCTCTTATTTCCCGAGCGTGTATTTGTCACACACTTACCAATTCAAATAGGAAATGGGAGAACAGTCCGTGCACTCCATCTTCAAAATGGTAGCGAATACGAACTCAGCCTGTCCGAAGCACCGCTCTGCAGGATTTGGAGCTAGATAATATTTGCCCGGTTTACAATAAAATCCTCAGGTTTGCAGGGGCATCACCATGGTCAGGGGAAAACCTCGTGGCTACGTTGAGGTTAGCCTCCCTCTAAATTGGAGAATCACGTTCACTGGGGATAACGATACAAGCGCGAAGAATTTCTTAAAAAGGGTAGAGGAGGTACGTTCGGTCTCAGACTTCACTGATGAGAAATTGATGATAAGGATTCTACTAATTCTAGAAAAATTACCTCTGCAGTGGTTCCGCTATAATTGTCATGTATGGCAGTGCCTTTTTAAAGAACAAGTCGCCACACGTTATCAAAGTCGTGATGAAAAGAACGCTGATTTCCTCACATGCTTGCCGTTCCTGTTCCTCAATTTTTAAAGTCCTGTTATCATGCAAAAACCGATGGACAGGGCCCATCGTAATCTCAGGCCTGATGTTCAAAGGTCTATTGGTCGCTTTGAGTTTTCTGATTATAATCATGTAACACTGCTTGCAGTAGAAGTGGAAAGAAAGCCGAATTGAGATCAAGGAGATTATTTACCATCTAGGTCGGAGGATTCATTCTTTCTTGAATTGGCTTATGCCAAAAACACAAAACTTTCTCGTACAAATGGTAAGAATACCCGTGGTACCACATCAAGCGGTTCCAACTCCTCTCTTGAGTTGGAAATCCGAACATCAAAGACTGAATCACCTTGTCATAATTCTGGTGGCTCTGACCACGATTGGAGAAAGTATGGAACAAGATGAACCAAGTTTTACCATAATTGCGGCAAACACGGATAGATCAATCGAACTTGTGATTCAGTTCATTGACAGGGAAATCACTAAAGGAGAGCCGTCTCTGGGTTGACACCACTCCGGGTATTCCAAAGCAACTCTTGATGTCTGGAGGGAGACCTCCCCCCCCCCCTACCTCAGCTACTTAATTGAATTTGGGAACTCATTTCCAACTAATTTTTCGAAATCGCTCTCTCGTTCTGATTTATCATCATCTTTGAATGTTGGACTTACCAAACTCTCGGATATTCAGGGGACGGAGGGGCTGCTCAGTAAAAATTCTTCTAACACCACAACTGAACGTCTATTAAGGATTGATACCAACTTCAGGCCCTATGTCATTATAGAGATAGGGGGTGGTAGATAATGGTGCATCGAGAAGTTATCTAGGGTCAGTGGGATTGCATATTATCAGTTTGGGTGGTTGTAAGATCGGCCATTCAAAGGCAGGCGTTGTCATGATAGCTAATCGCACTATTCAGTCTGTCATTAGCGGGGCGTGTCTGCTGGATACTTTCTCAAGAACCACCCATTCAGTAAATTATAATATATTTGGGCTAACTGATACTTGTGCACTAGGAATGGATTTTGCCGAAAAGTTCGATTTCGTTCTCGATTTGCATGATAGGCGGTTGTGGTTGGCTGGCGAGCCAATCATAAAATTTGCGTTTGCTCCCGCGGGCGAGCATGGCATTATCACTTGCAAAGGCATTGCATTATTATATGAAGCGAAAAACTTAGGTTAGACCAGTTTTTGAAGTGTATATTAAAAGCGAAACCCGATAAGTTACTCTCCGCGAAATTTGTCGAGCATATGATCGACATGTAAGAGCCCTCCGATTCGTCAGAGGAATCATCGTAGGTTACCGAAAGTGTGTGACGCGTTAATCAAAGAAGCGAACCTGTTGATTGAGCAGGATCTAATTGAGCCTTAAAGTAGCGAGTCGTGCAGCTCGGTGGTAATGGTCCGTAAGTCGGTCGGTAATACCGTCTGTATATAGATTTTAGACGGGTTAATGAGGTGTCGAAGAAAGATGCGTATTAGATTCCATTTATAGCGGAAATCCTGGAACACTTCAATTCCGATCGATGCATCTCAACTCTAGATTTGAACGCATGCCGTTTGGTCTCACGAGGCTCCACCAACCTTTTAACGGTTGGTGGAAAAGGTCAACACCGCCGCTTGAATAAAGCAGGACTGACGTGCAGCCCAGAAATGTGCCAATTCTGTCAAACGGAGGTCAAGTTTTTGGGACGAAACGTAAATAAAGATGGGTTGTTAGAATAAGATGGTAAGGTCCGCCCCATACTTGAATATTCCTGACCCAGAAAAGTTATACAAGTCAGATGTTTCGTAGGGGCTACGTCATGGTATATGCGATTCATACAGGACTACGCCCAAATCTGTGAGCCAACAAAATTGATAATTTCTCTTAGGGGGGAGGGGAAGGGGGGAGAGGCATTAAAGACTCTAAAAGAAGCCTTGGTGTGATAGCCTGTTTTGGCGTAATGTCCGAATTCAATGTACCATTTTTCGTCCAAACGGACGCCAGTGATTTTGGTCCGGGGGTGGTCACCACGCAAGTTCAAAAATAGCAAGAGCGTATGATTGCATACGCTAGTCGAATCTTTGTTGGGCGTTGCATCTCCCAGAATATAGTTTCGAAATTTTTTAAACGAAAGGATCAATGCATCAATACGCCTTTTGAACACGAGTGGTACGTCAGACGGCGTGAGGCTGTGTTGAAGTCAGCCGGGAAGTACCATGGTTTGAAAGTAGTAAACGGAGAGCTCCTAAACTACGGGAACAATCTGCTACTAGAGGACATCATTAAATACTTTGATGCTTAGAAACTGGTCGTTCCGAAGAATCTCCATTGGGCTGCGTTTTGTTATTATTGTCATGGAATGTTCAAAGAAAGCACATTGTTCGTTAGGAATTGTGAAACATGCCAGTTTAATAAACTTGAACACGCCCAACCGCGAGTGCTTATGACCCAATGAATAGTCCAGGAGCCTTCGAAAAGGTAAACTTTTGAGAAAGGTCAATGCGGAAAGCATTAATGCAGCTTTCTTAGAATTAGTAGTCATCAATTGGGGAACACCTAAGGTGCTACATTCGGACAGTGGAACCGAATTTAACAATAACGCAGTGAACGACCTCGCTGTAGAGTTGGGCATCCACCGCTCGTTCACACCATTGTATCATCCTCAGGCTAACCCTGTGAAGAGAACCAAGAGCTCTCAGATTCTGCGGGGTGCCTACAGTATACGGTTATACAGTATACAGTATATATTTTACAGTATATAGTGAACGAGATTCCCGCTCCTACAAAAGTCCTGGGAAACACAGAATTGTGAAATAAGTCTCGATGTCAAAATTTAATGGGAAAATGGAATTGTTGAAATTAAATAAGTCCAAATCAAAACAAGTCATTATGTTCCTGGTCAAGGCATACAAAATGTGCCTTACAGAGTCAGCCAAGTTCAGGACTAAAAATAAGTCGACTAAGGATTAAAATAAGAGAACTGACTTGAAGCTTCATGTGACAGGGTGTTAGTTATTTTTACCCATAAGCTACAATGCTTTTCTCAGCTTCAACGGATATAACATCTTCTGCTAAAAGTCCGGATGACGAATAGGCCTGACCATGGCCAGTTTATACTGCAAAGGAAAAGAATTCAACAAACGTTTTTAAAGTTCTACTTACAGAGAAAAAAAAGTTAACTATATTTTACCATTTTAAATTATGATTAAAAATGCGAGAAATTCTTACTAGTAAAACGAATGCATTTTGCATTTCGTTAAGCTGACGTTTTAGTTGTTGGTTTTGCGATACCGCCCGAGAAGCTCCCAGTTGTTCGCTTTCAAGCGCAGTGGCCAGTTTAGATGCATTTAAATTCTGCTGATTTAATTCTTGTAATTCTTGCAGTTCCTTGGTCAGGTTTTCGATTTCTACGTCCTGTAATCAACGAATTAAAAAGGTTTCAATGGTTAAGTTGATCATCAGAAAAAAGCAAAGTTCATATTTCTAATAACGTTCTGTTATTTTTAATTAAAAAGATATTTAATTTCAGTTACTTTTCGGCTCAATGCAAGATGAAGAGACTCTTGCTCTATGACAAGATTGTCTAAGTGTCTTGTTAAAATATCTATCTGATTCTTGTGTTCCAATAAAGGTTTTAAAGAAACCACTTGTTCACTTTCACGGTGCAATTGTTGTTCCATTTCAGACAACCGTTGAATATAGCTGCGATCTTTCAACTCTAGTTCAGCGATCTTCTTACGAGCCAATTCAAGCTATAAAAACAATACAATATAATTTTATAATATTTTCTAATTCTTAAAGCCAACAGATTTAATATTTATCTATTTTTGGTCGGTAATTGGAATCTGAATTTTTGTTCACGATTATTCTCAAAACCAACCACACTTTAAATCACCAAGATTAGGCAGTCGTCAATCGATCACATACGCAATATATTCCTTTTCAAACGAAGTCGAAGGAAGGACATATAATCAAAACAACACAGCCGCATGGCAACGTGCCACTGCTTAATTAGCATACAAACCGTCAACATGCTAGCAGCCAGTAATTTTGAGCGCGGACCACGTACAGTAGGTGTGCCTGACTAATGTTTGAGTCGAGCCGTGGCGAAGGTTCTTGAAGTGACTCACCATGGACTATAAACTAGGCGAGCGAACAGACTATATAAAATGGCGAGTCACTGTAGGACGCTCTAATGTAAAAGCGCCTGCACACATTTTTGCTAAGAGTAGTTGCGGGTCTGTGTGCGGAAACCATGGCTTAGCGCAAAAAAGCTGTGCCCTTATTAAACCGGGCGTGAGCCAAAGAAAGTATTGAATTTTGTTTAAAAGGGGAAGTTTCGCAGTCGAAATCAGCAACTAATGAATCGCTTTCAATTCGCTTCTACTAATTTAAGATTTGTCGCCGTAAGGTATGTGGTGGTGGTAAAGTCAGTGCGCGTCCGTGGAATCGTTGAATTTAATTTAAATTGATGTGGGGCGTAGATTGTCAATTCTGGCGGCGGGTAACAAGTAAAAGTATGTACCAGGGTAGTCTTCAAATATCGCACGGCATAATGATAGGCAAAGTGAGGTAAAGTCATCGACATTTTGGAAGACTCCGGCTGCGAATTAGTTAGTTATATCACGGACTATGGAGCTATCCTGGCGCTCAATTTATAAATCCAATTGTGCCATACTCTTAACCATCGATGTTAGTAGTTGAGCCCATACCTCTTGATGAAGCTCAGTATGTCAATCACCGACAGCATTGTAGCTTCCTTAGATTCCATGAAATGGGACGCAAGAGTTTCATGCCTGAGCCTATATAACGCCGGGCCCTGGCATATTACATGAAGGTATGTTTCATCATCCCTGCCACATCTCCTGCACTCTGTAGAGAGGTTATACCCCATGGACCTGTTCTCAGTATTTTCGGTGCTTTGTGTGGATCCAACTTTTGATGGCAAGACCGATGCAGCAAGATGCTAGTCCCAGTACCGGTTCCGGCCCTATATATTCACTTGCCGCACCGATTCTTACCAGCTGGTCCACTCTTTCGTCGCTTGGCTGTCCAAACAGATCGTAATATTATCTATATAAGACAGTAGCATGTCTCCCAAGCGGGACCACCACTTCCCACCTCCTCGCACTGTCATAAGCTCCTGCTCCTGACCCTGCCTCTCCTCTGGAGCCATCCGTATACCAGATTTCCCCTTGGAGCTTCTTGTGGGCGCAGCAGAGGGTACACGTTGTACCTAGGTGTGAGCATGTATGTGATATTGAACTTGTCGTTAAAATTGAATAATCTTATATTAAAATTAAAAAATCTTCTATTATAATACAAAATCATTATAAAATTCTCTTCAGCTAAGGCGTGTTCCTTGGGTAAATTTTGTAGTCGAAAAGCGACATGAATATGGACTTTAATTGCTTAAACTAACACATTTTTCGTCGTTGTAATTATTTGTAATTTCTTGCCTTTGTAATTAATGTTTTTATAATTTTCGTCTATCTGCATTTTTCCAAAAATATTTCATTTTTCTTATTTGTTGCAACAATCTCATATTAACAAAAGTTTGTAGTCCACCTATTATTAATAATAATTTGTTGCAATTATATTTGTGTAAAACACGTCGTGCAAAAACTAGTTTTCAATTTGATCAAAATCGAACGCTTTCAGACGGTATGATGGCCACCGCTTCGTCAAGAGCTTCAGTGGGGGAACTGCTTGTTTGAGACGGCGTGCGCACGACACACATACTCACACGTGAGTACAATGTGTACGCTCTGTTGCGCCCACAATAAGCATCTGACTAAAAAAAAAATTGGGGACTTTTTCGCTTATTGTTTGTA
>NC_046665.1:6813430-6818062 GCF_010883055.1 Belonocnema kinseyi | reverse complement strand
CCCCCCCGACCATCACATTTCTCCATATTGTTTTTACGTCATGCCTTCGTTCGCTATACTTATGAATCTTATTTATATAAGTTGCCTGCAAATTTCAGTAAAGTAAACAAAAAATATTGATGATGTAGACTCTTCCACCCTTTTTCCCTCGCATCACGATGCCGCGTCTGTTGGCTTGGATGTAATGATTCATCTGAATAGATATATCCCAATATAAGATGTAATCTTCGTTTTTGAAACGGATATTGAGATGTATCTGTAGAAAGGCATCCATTATGTTAAGATTCCTAGGTTCATATGTCTGTGCGGACATTCTCTTCGAACCATTACGCGACCAACATCAATAATGTGCTCGATGGTTTCATTGTTTTCTTTACGTAATCGGCACCGGTAAAACACTTCTTGATGTGGCACGTGTTTGCAGTAATTTCTGATTCTAAAAACCCTGTCTTGAAACGCAATGGTGAATTCTACCATTTCTGGAGAAAGGATGCCCTTTTTCAGACAAATATTGGATAGCATCAGTATCCACTTCATATTGACGTAACGTTCTGTGGCGCTCACCGTGGATGGCTTTTTGTCTCCATTGCGTTTCTAACTCCTTTATGGTTTCTGCCCCAATATTTTAGGCCTCCTCTAAGGACAAATTTAAGGACACGTAATCAAGATTCTCAAAATCGTTTTTTAGCTACTCGGTCCCTTATTCCTCTATGGTAGAATGCATTGATCTGCATTAATCTAGTTCGCACTCTATGTGGATATCATGGGAAAAATACTTTGTAACGTCGACCACTTGTTGAAGTTTCTGGTCTGAATAAGCGTATAGCTTCAGGTTTTCCATGTATAAAGATGGGTCACTTGATGACAATCCTTATTATCATGTATTCCCCACCCACGATACATGCTATTTAGTGTTTTCCTCGATGAGTTCAACGTTAAACAGATCCACAGTGCACTAAAGGAGTTTGCTTGAAACATACTAGTCATGATGCGTATTATTCTAATTATCCTTGGGTTTCCATGATTAAACTACTTGATTCCTGTACCCCGTAGTACCATCCCACGACTTAGACAGACAATCATGTGTGAGCAGATTTCATATGTTTCTAAGACTTCTGCAAATAGTCATGTGGTACGGAAGGAAACGCTTGCTTGTAGTCAATTTATGCCATGTGAAAGTTTTTTTATGTTTATGAGCTTGCTTCATGGCGACATCGTCTATGCTCACTAGATCTTTAGTGTCCCGCGAGTTTTTAAAATATCCTTTTTTTCTTTTGTTAGGATGTCATAGGCTGTAAGGAATTTATAAATGATTGGAAAACATGCTATCGGTCTAAATTTAGACATATTTTAAGCGACTGGTTTTTAGGCACCATGTCCGGACCTATTTATTTTATTTATTTTCTTATATAGAGTCGATCGACCCAATTTGCACCTTACTTTGTCGACATTCATAACCAAAATGATCTTCTATCGCGTGTCTCGGTCCCTTAATAAGGCAAGGACTGCAATTGTAGGTCTAGTTCAGCGGCCCGATGTTCTAGCGACTGCCGTAGCTTCACAGTATACAAGAGTTTGCACCTCTACCACCTGGCTGTTCAGGTATTCTATCAGTGGACGCGGATCATTTGTGATGTTCATCTAGGCCAGAGAATCCGTTTGTGTTGGTTCTACATGTCTGAACTCTAGTAAAGTATGACTAAAATTCCGCTTAAGATGCTGTCGTTTCACTGGGATTTCGCTGTTGACATCATCGTTATTAATGTCCGGATGTTTTTCTAGTGGATCTCGTTCTTGAAGTACATTCTTCGTTCTTCACTTTCCCCATCTAACACACCAATCGAAATTCTTTAATAGGAAGCTGCGTTTCCGCTCTCATTTTTATGGCAGCTAGTTCAAAAGCCGAAAGCGATCATTATTTTACAGACACCGAGTTTCTCGGCGGCCCTGTATGCGGCACGGTATACAAACGCTGCAATATTAATGACTTCATGTTAATGTAGGATTCGCAAAAGATAATTTGTGCTACTTAGAACTGATAAGGCTGTAGCCAGAACCGTTCTTCGATAAATACACTGCTGGCTCAGCAAACCTCTAGATTAGGGTGATCCAAAAATGCATGGCAAATTTTTTTGCATGCTAGAGGCCAACGATCCCCCCTAACGTTTTATTCCAAATCCAAACAAAGAAATTCTCTTATTTTTTTATTTTTTTTTAACAGGTGCCAGTTTTGACTTGAAGTTTCCGATGTAAAATGCATGGGGAAAAATCACTTTTTTGAGTTTTTAGAATAATTTTTTAGGGTTTGAAAAAATGTGACGGGAAAGTAGTATAAAGAACCATCAAAAATGTCCTGTCGTTCCCGTGTCCCAAGAACGAGTTTTCTGGGATTTTAGTAACATTAAACTACTATTACTGTAATTTATCTCTCTGCAACCTAAGTTATACCTTTAGTATGAATAATAATGTAAAAAAAATACATTTTGTAACTTCGATTATTGTTTTATTGTTTTCGATTATTGTTTTAATATAAGAAAAAATATTAATATCAATGTAAATTTGGGTGATATTTGTACGTTGGTGACGGAACGTGGAACGCTAGCATTCATCGAATTTCAAATACACGAAGGTGCAGTGGATAAGTAATTGTGATTGAAAAAAATCGTTTTGACGCGAGTGTGTAGCAAAAGTGATGACTGGATTAAAAAAGTTATTTTGAGTCACCCAACAACGGATGGTAAAGGTTGTTATTGAGATTAGTTGATGTTTATTCGAATAAATCATGGTACATCCTATTTTTTTAAAAAATAATTTCCAGAAAAGCAACAGAGAGTGAATGACAAGGTGGTACACCATTGTATTTGATAAATTTTTCAATGTATTTTATGTAAATCGACTGAGAACTAATTAGTTTGGACGATTTGTCTGCGTTCAGAATATGCGAGCCATTCCCAAAATTGTTATAATTTTTTAATATTAATTTATGAATTTCTTTCGCGGCCACGCTCATTTTCCGTTACCTGATAGTTAGTACTATAAGGTAAAAAAAATTTCAGTCAGTTCGAACAACTTTTTGTCTCAGAAACTACACTCCACACGCCACTAGACCAATAGTAATAATTTTAAGTAATAAAATACGAGAATACAGTGCTCGAAAGATCGATTTCATGAAGAATTGACAGTTTTTGTTTTAACGATAGTCTTCAGGTACTCGTGAGTGTGTGTTAGAGTTGTTAACCCCATATGTCTAATACATAAAATTCTTCGTTGGATAATTCTCAACAGGTCTCCATACTTTCCCGTCACATTTTTTCAAACCCTAAAAAATTATTCCAAAAACTCACAAAAGTGATTTTTCCCCATGCATTTTACATGGGAAACTTCAACTCAAAACCGGCACCTGTTAAAATCGAGAAATAAAAAAATAAAAAGATTAGGGAATTTCTTTTTTCGGATTTGAAAATGAAATTGAGGAGATTGTTGCCCTCTAAAGAAAAAAATCATTTTTTAACCACCCTACTCTACACCCTTTAACCTCGAGGGAGGTATATATGAGGTGCTGAAGTTCTAGGATGATGACTACAGTGGATTTTCATAGTATTGCGTGTGTTTCGGTTAAGTTCCTTCAACACATCCACGTTCCATTTTACTACAACAAACGTGTAAACCAAAGTAGGAATGGTCAGCATAAAGAATTTGTCTATACTTTTTTGAAGGGCCGTTTTTGACACGCACATTTTAGCTCTCTGCTTGCGGCTTTCCAAGATATACATACCTTTCTCAATTACCAAGATGTTGAATGGTATTTCCACCTATGAGTTGAGCATATTGATCGTCACGCGATGATGTAGTTTCTAGTCTTCCTTTGTGTAGATGGAAGCAGGTACACTTGTCAAGTCCAAAACTTATGCTCATTGCTTTCGATTACCTACTTACCGCCACCACAAGGATTTTAAGGTCCTCTTTTAACGAGGCAAAGAGTTTAAGGTCGTCTATGCATAACAGGTGGTTGACCTTAGATTTTCTTCTGTTCGGAGGCCCACTTTTATCTCGGAGGACAATAGATAGGGGCAAGAAAAAGATGCAGAAAAGTATGGGACTTAAGATAGTCCCCTTAAAGAACTCCCTCTTAAAGGTGAGATAGTTGGTAGTAACTTGTCTTTTGTCAGATGTTATGACAAAACTTGTGCGCCACACGAGCATAAGTTCTTTCATGCATCTTATTATTCTGGATGCACATCCAGGCACTTAAAGTACCTGATAAGTACGAGGGTAGTTCAAAAAGTCCTTAGAATGAAGTATAAAAACAATTTTTGTTGGGTAAATTTTTTTTTATTTTTCAACATAATCTCCTTGGAGCTCTATACACTTGGTCAATCGCTTTTCAAGTTTTTTTAATCCTTCAGAAAAGTGCGTTTTCGGAAGTTCCTCAAAATATGCACTTACAGAGGCAATGACGTCTTCGTTGTCTGGAAATCTGTCCACCGAGCCATTTTTTCAAGTTTGGAAATAAGAAAAAGTCACTGGGGTCTAAATCTGGTGAATACAGTGGGTGTTCGACCAATTCGAATTTTAGTTCTTCAATTTTAGCCATTGAAACGAAGCATGTGTGAACTCGGGCGTTGTCGTGAT
>NC_046665.1:6767770-6813330 GCF_010883055.1 Belonocnema kinseyi | reverse complement strand
ATATCTAGTCGGGAGTGGTGCTGACTGAAAACAGATGATTTGGAGCGATTCGCGCGCCATTTGTTGGTCATTCTAAGGACTTATTGAACTACCCTCGTAGCTCGTGGTTCGTGTTATCGAATGCCTAACGGTAGCCATTTCACGCCACAGACAGATTGCGTCGATACCTGATTGCATTCACGTTGTTCATCTATTTTACTTCATAAAGAATTGATCGATGTGAATATTCTCTCTTTGAGGATGCCAGTGAATACCTTGTAGCTACCTTGTAGCTATACCTTGTAGTGTTTAAACAAGCTATGGGTCTTAGTTCTTCGGACTTGACAAATCTCCGGTCTTATGAGTCAGTACCGTCCATTCTTTAAAAACCACTTTGGAATAGATTGTTCTCCGTTTAAGAGAGTAGTAAATATACGAGCTAGATGCTGGTGCGTAGAAGTGAACTTCTTCCACCAAAAGTTGTTGATTTTAGCTGAATCTAGCCCTGAAAGTTCTTAGTTCTAGCGATCACTGTTTTCACCTTTTCTACAGTAGTTAGTGAACACTGCTTCTGTGAACGTCGCAACCGTTACCTCTGGCAAAAGTTACGAAAGATTTTCAAAAGCATATGACGTTGTAGTGAACAGAGGCAAAGGATGAGAAGAAAAGGTGGAATTTTCCTTATGCCCCTTGAGCAAATTATTCATGGCTGTCGCCTGATGGCTTAGAGAGAATAGACGCATACGCATAATGATGTAGCGGCATTATAGATTAACTACTCTCCCTAAACCTAGGATTCTCAACAGCGTGGATGCTTTTCTATAGATACATTCCAATGTACGTTTTAGAAAACGAAAATTACATCTCATATTGGGTTGTTACTATTCGGATGAATCATTACATTCGAGCCAATCGACTTGACATCGTGATGCGAGAAAAAAAGGTGGAAGAGTCAAAATCGTTGACATTGCTTGTAAACTTAACCAAAATTTGCAATCAACCCATGCAAACAAGATCCATAAGTATCTTGAGCTAAGAGATGAAGTACATACCATATGGAGGAATATGAAGCATGCACCTATTCATCCTTTTGTGATTTCGGCTACAGGTAATATGCACGCAAGATGCACTGAACATTTTGAACATTTATTGTTATTTTTCTGTAAACTTGTTCTCAGGTGAACCCGGTTTTTCATCATTGCCACGGACTAAGTAAAGTGACTAATGTGATCAGGATGTTATAAGTTAATTTAATACGTTGTTTGAAATCTTTGGCGATGATGTTGTAGGTACAAAGTAAGGAGCATGGTGTAGTGTGTGGTTCGTCATTTACTGCTGTTATACGTGAACAGCGTCTGCTGGGTTTCTCGGCCGATAAAGTTGTTTAAGCGGTGTTGGATCCTCTAGCCGTATCTCGTGTTTGGCAAGCGGTGTTACGCCTTTGACGTTGCTAGGCGTGCCATCTGTTTGTTGATGAAGTTTTCAGCTATTTGTCTTTCTCTGGGTGTTAGATCCGTTATTGTCTTTGGTTCTGCGGTCGAGCAGACTTCCCTTTTCTGGTTTCTGGTCGGGGGGAAGACCCGCACTCCGTTGATGTGGACAATTAGACCCAGTTGAGATAGGATATCAATCCTCAGAAGCACGCTATGACTAAGAATGTCCATTATAGAAACCTCAGCTCGCATTTATTTCTCAATGGCTTGCAAGCATCCGGAGTGGACTGCACCAAGGTGTGTTTCTGTGCCGTCGGCCATGACAGCTATGGTGTTATTCTCTTCCTGTTGCCATCCCTGGTTTATGCAACCCTGTCGTGTTTCGGTGTTTACGTATGAGCAGACTGATCCTCGATCCACTAGGGCGTTTACTGTTTATGTCCCTATTCTTACTGGTATGAAGTTTCTCGGCTCGTCATGTGGAGTAGTGTCTGAGGACGGGGGTGAGCCTAGTTGGGTCCAGCCCGGTTCTCGTTTCTCTGTGTCCTGCAAGGGCAATCCCTGCAGAGGACGTAGTCATTTCCGCACTAGAAGCAGAATTTTCTCGGTTCGTTTCGGCAGTTTCCCCGGGCATGACCTTGTTGTTTGCAGCGCCAGCAGACTTCTCGGCGGTTGTAACTTGGTTCAATTGCGGACGTTGGTTGTTTTGCAGGCTTGTGGGCTGTGCAATGATCCTCGCGGTTGTCCCTCGTCTGGAGTTCCTGACCCTCCTCTATTTCCTCCACTCTTTGGATTAGGGAATCGGGGGTGTTTATATCCGAGCGCCGGATGTTCAGCCATAGTCCTGGCTTCATTTTGTAGTACAATGTTTCCATCGTTTTTTCGGGTGTGAATCCTCCTCATCTTCTTGTCAATGTTAACACAGCTGTTACGAAGTTGCGGATCTATTCACTGTTTCCTTGGTGTCGGTTGTA
The DNA here is from genome assembly GCF_010883055.1 of Belonocnema kinseyi. Taxonomy (NCBI): domain Eukaryota; kingdom Metazoa; phylum Arthropoda; class Insecta; order Hymenoptera; family Cynipidae; genus Belonocnema; species Belonocnema kinseyi. The sequence continues at coordinate 6,810,944 of NC_046665.1, read as the reverse complement.
AATTTGCTGGTCTAGTTGTCTGAGCTCATGTAGAGAGAGATAAAATCTTTCGCCGGGAGCGGGTGCTAATCTGGAAAATTAAACCCGCTCCCAGCGAAATCGCGGTAAAATTACAGCCACAACCATGTCTAACGACCGTGAGATAGATGGTTACAGTCTGTAAAGGAATCAATACGACGATCCAGCAAAAGCCGCGTGCGCCCTCAGAACACGGAGCGACCCAAGGACAACCGCCTTCTACATTTTTCCCGCAAGTGTTTTAGCATTTTGATGACACGCAGGGATGCTTTTTAGGCCATAAGCAAATGAAAGCTTGGCACCTCCAAGAGCGCCGATGATAAGGACGATCAGTTTAACAGAATATTCCGGGTACAATCGTTGCAACTCCCTTATAAGGTCTCGATACCTCTCTTTCTTTTCACTCTCCTTGGCTATGACGTTTTTGACAGCTGGTGCCGAAAATTCGATAACGAACATGGTTCGCTTCTCGAAGTCAAGAAGAACCATGTCAGGCCTCGAGTGAGCAACAGAAACAATTGTCGAGAATATAAAGTTCCAGTATATGCGGCACTTCCTATTCTCGACAATTGATTCAATTTCCCTAGGAGCATTTAGAGGAGCGATATCAAGGTTAATGCCGTAAGAGTGACAGATATGGTAATAAAGCACTCTTAGTGCCGCATTGTGCCTTTGAATGTAGGTCGTTCCCGCGTGAGTTAGACAACTGGAGAGTATGTGAACTAAACGCTCGGGGTGTACATGGCACGCCCTGCAGCTATCATCGGGAATGTCTTGCCCCGATATCAAGGGATGTGAGCTCGTTCTTCGTCCATGGAACTACTCCAAATGAATAGAGTAGTACCGGGATGGCAAGCATGTTCGTTGCAGATACTTTGTTCTTCGACGACAGTTCGGAAGCCCAAATCTGTCGGGTGAGACGTTTGTATCTGCTTCGGAGAGTATCCTTTGTAGATGTCACATCCTGAATGCGGCTCTGTGACACGCCCAGGTATGTATAAGTCTCTCCAGCGCAAAGGTGTCGTATATCGCTTCTATCAACGAGCTCAGGATCTTCAGGGATGCCATTAAATTTTCCTCGCTTCAAATAAACTTTAGCGCATTTGTCTAACCCAAATTCCATTCCAATTTCCTTATTATATCGTTCGACAATCCCCAGAGCTAGATGCAGTTGCTCTCTGTTTTTAGCATACATATTAAGATCGTCCATGTAAAATACATGAGTGACCTTGTACTTTCGATCTGCAGGTTTGCCGCACAAGTACCCTTCGGAATGACGAAGCGCTAGAGATAGTGGCAATAATGTAAGGCAAAAGAGGAGTGGGCTCATGGTGTCGCCTGAAAGACACCTCTCTGAAAGGTGACCTTGTTAGTTGTCACACGATTTTTTCCAGATGAGATAGTAAATCTGGTTTTTCAAAGCGGCATCAATCTCTCTATGCACCCAACTATTTGCGGATGAACCTTTAAGATTTCCAAAAGAGAGATGATACCAGCTTACTACGTATTCCTTGTTTATGTAATGAATTGCATTAAATCAATCTCAAATTCGACATTATCCTCTTCCTTCTAACATTTAAATAAAGTCTATGGGAGGTCGTATCGAAAGCTTTCCGATAATCAATCCAGGCCATCGATAGGTCACGCTGGTAGAATGCTGCATCTTTGCAGACACGTCTATCGATGAGCAGGTTCTCCCGACATCCGGCTACGCCTTTCTTCGAGCCTCGTTGTTCATACATTTCTTGCCACACAAGTTCAATTGCCCGAACAATCCTATCATTTAGGATAGCTGTGAGCATCTTATAAAGTGTGTTCAGACAAGTTACTGGCCTGTAATTCTTCGGGTCAGCTAAGTTGCCTATTTTCGGCAGGATTATTGTGCGCCCTTCCACCAACCACTCTGGAATCGGCTCTTCCGACTTCAAATATGCGGTGAAAATACGGGCCAAATGCTGATGTGCTGAAGAAAACTTCTTCCACCAGAAGGTTTTCATACAATCTGGTCCCGGTGCGGAATAGTTCTTCATCCCTCTTAATGCTTTTTTTACCTCTGCGGTAGTGATGGGTGGGCATTCTTTATCAGGTGTTATGAGGGCAACACATAACTCCTTGAATCTATTTATATTTTCTGAGTCTTCGTCCAGTCTATACTGAAATTCGTAGACTTCTCTCCAAAATACTTCGACCTCCTGTGGTTTGGGTGGGTGTTCGACAGTAACTGGAGGGTCTTGGAAGAGTCGAGATGGGTCAGAGCGAAACTGTTGATTTCCTCTGACCCACCTATCCCTCCGCTCTAGACTTCTCTTAGCGTCAGATAGTATGCGTATTCTCTCAACAATATGCTGCCTGATGGTCAGTAGCTTTGACTTGATAAGTGTGTGATAACGGGTCCGGAGTTCGCGCGCGAACTTTCGAACCTTGGCGGTAAAATTCCTGCCAGATGTGATGTAGTCAATCACACACTGAATGCGGGACGCGTACTGTCTTGCCCAGCCTATCTTTATGGCAAGTTGATGCATTCGCATTTTGGTCTTATGATCAACCGTTGGTATTGTTTTACGGTTCGAATCGGCCAAAGCTCTCGCTGCATTATACACACAATAATTGATAGCCCAGATGTCGGATTCTCCGGAAAAATGTCCACGAAGCTCGTCATCCATTTCAGCCAGATCTTTAGGCTTGAGACAAACCTTGGTGTTGATGTTTCTCCGGGTCGTAAAGCATCGCTCTTCATCTATTGGATGCCTGCCCGCGGTTGGTCTTAGTGTCGCCTCTCTTTCTCTGTTGCCGGATTGTTCTACCTGTGGTAGAGTAGGCGTTCCGCTTACATAGCCCCTTTTACGCAGTAGTTCAGCATGGTGTCGCAGACGTTGCTGCGAAAAGTGCGATAGCTCCGGGTGTTTCTCGCACCACAGAGCATGCAGCCGTGTCATGTAACAACGTTCAGGGGCCACACTCGCCTCGTAGCACTCTAGCAAGTCGTATTGTCCGCAGTCGCGGACAATTGTCCAGGGGTGGTCCCGAAGGAATTAACCCCCAAGCGGTGGTGTGAAAACCGTGCCGAAAGCTGAATAGCATATGGGTGAGGTGTCTAGAACGATGACTCTGGGATACCGAGCGATCTCTCAGAGTACGCAGGCTTATCGTTGTATGCGGGGCTCTACAGGGATGGATGAACCCCTTTCCCTAGCTTCTAGTGGGAACAACAATGACAACACCAAACATACTTGTAGTAAGTGCGGTTCAAAACAACAGAACGCGCAGGGCTTCCGACAATGGGTCGGCCAACAATGCCGACCAATCTAGAGCTGGGGGAGCCAATGAAAATGAATTCAATGCGATGGATCGGCAGGATCTCGCGACCTTTGGGTGGACGGAGCAATTGAATCACGACTTGCTAGAGTGCTACGATGCAAGTGTGGCCCGTGAACGGGGTTACATGGCACGGCTGCATGCTCTGTGGTGCGAGAAACACCCGGAGCAAACGCACTTTTCGCATCAACTTGCTATAAAGATAGGCTGGGCGCAAGACAGTACGCGTCCCGCATTGAATGTGTGATTGACTATTTCACATCTGGCAGGAATTTTACCCCCATGGTTCGAAAGTTCGCGCGCGAACTCCGGACCCGTTATCACACACTTAACAAGTCAAAGCTGCTGACCATCAGACAGCGTATTGTTGAGAGAATACGGATACTATCTGCCGCTAAGAGAAGTCTAGAGCGGAGGGAGAGGTGGGTCAAAGAAAATCAACAGTTTCTCTCTGACTCATCTCGACTCTTCCAAGACCCTCCAGTTACTGTCGAACACCCACCCAACTCAGAGGAGGTCGAAGTATTTTGGAGAGAAGTCTATGAAGTTCAGCATAGATTCAGCATAACACCTGATAAAGAATGCCCACCCATCACTACCGAGGAGGTGAAAAAAGTATTAAGAGGGATGGAGAACTATTCCGCACCGGGACCAGATTGTATCAAAACCTTCTGGTGGAAGTTTTCTTCAACCCATCAGCATTTGGCCCGTATTTTCACCGCATATTTGAAGTCGGAAGAGCCGATTCCAGAGTGGTTGGTGGAAGAGCGCACAATACTCCTGCCGAAAATAGACAACTTAGCTGAGCCGAAGAACTACCGATTGAACCTGTGTGGCAAGAAATGTATGAACAACGAGGTTCAAAGAAAGGCGTAGCCGGATGTCTGGAGAACCTCCTCATCGATAAATGTGTCTGCGAAGATGCAGCATTCTACTAGCGTGACGTATCGATGGCCTGGATTGATTATCGGAAAGCTTTCGATGCGACATCCCATAGACTTATCATCTGTCTTTTGGAAATCTTGAAGGTTCATCCGCAAATAGTTGGGTGCATAGAAAGATTGATGCAGCTTAGGAAAACCAGATTTACTACCTCATCTGGAAAAAATCGTTTGACAACTAACAAGGTCACGTTTCAAAGAGGTGTCTTTCAGGGCGACATCATGCGCCCACTCCTCTTTTGCCTTACATTATTGCCACTATCTCTAGCACTGCGGCATTCCGACGGGTACTTGTGAGGCAAACCTGCAGATCGAAAGTACAAGGTCACTCATGTATTTTACATGGACGATCTTAAGATCTATGCTAAAAACAGAGAGCAACTGCATCTAGCTCTGGGGATTGTCGAACGATATACTAAGGAAATTGGAATGGAATTTGGGTTAAACAAATGCGCCAAGGTTTATTTGAAGCGAGGAAAACTTAATGGCATCCCTGAAGATCCTGAGCTCGTTGATAGAAGCGCCATACGACACCTTTGCGCTGGAGAGACTTATACATACCTGGGCGTGCCACAGAGCCGCACTAAGGATGTGACTTCTATAAAGGATACTCTCCGAAGCAGATACAAACGAGAATGATAGAACGAGCTCAAATCTCTTGATATCGGGACAAGAAAGGTTATGCACATGAACAAAAGCATGCATCTTAAGTCTTCCGTTCCGCGACTCTACATCTCACGCCGTCAAGGGGGTCGCGGAATATTGAGTCTTGAATGTCTTCACAACAGGATTATTCTGGGTATAGCACATAGAGTTGCAAATGGAAGAAACCCTCTTCTTAAAATGGTCAGGAATCAAGAAGAAGTGGGCAAAGGAGCATTTCTGTACAAAGCAGCGGTGGAGGCTGCTGAAACACTCGGACTTGACTTCAGTATTAGGGGTGAGCAAAATGCATCAAATCTTATCTATCTCGAGTACTCACTCCTGAAAGCCCGGATTAAGAAAGCACAAGAGAACAACTTTCGTGAACAGCTCCTCCATAAGAGGATGCACGGTATCTTCCACAGAAATGTGAAGGATCAGTCAATGTCTTGTGATCTAACGTTTGCTTTCCTTAAATCGCCCGGATTGAAGTCTGGTACAGAGGGTTTCATTTTTGCATGCTAAGACGGTGTCATTTCCACCTTAACATACCGTCGACACATTTTGAGCCAAGACATTCCCGATGATAGCTGCAGGGCGTGCTATGCACACCCCGAGCATTTAGCTCACATACTATCTAGTTGTCCAACTCACGCGGGAACGACCTACATTCATAGGCACAATGCCGGCACTAAGAGTGCTTTATTACCATCTCCGTCACTCCTACAGCATTCACCTTAATATCGCTCCTCTAAATGATCCTAGGGAAATTGAGTCAATTGTCGAAAATGGGAAGTGCCGCATATACTGGAACTTTATATTCTAGACAATTGTTTCTGTTGCTCACTCGAGGCCTGACATGTTTCTTCTTGACTTCGAGAAGCGAACCATGTTCGTTATCGAATTTTCGGCACCAGCTGACAAAAACATCATAGCCAAGGAGAATGAAAAGAAAGAGAGGTATCGGGACCTTATAAGGGAGTTGCAACGATTGTACCCGGAATATTCTGTTAAACTGATCGTCCTTATCATCGGCGCTCTTGGAGGTGCCAAGCTTTCACTTGCTAATGGCCTAAAAAGCATCCCTGCGTGTCAACAATATGCTAGAACACTTGCGGAAAAAATGCAGTAGGCGGTTGTCCTTGGGTCACTCCGTGTTCTTAGGGTGTACGAGGCTTTTGCTGGATCGTCGTACTGATTCCTTTACAGACTGTAACCACCTATCACAGGGTTGTGAGGCGTGGTTGTGGCTGAAATTTTAACGCGATTTCGCTGGAAGCGGGTGCAATTTTTCAGATTAGCACCCGCTCCCGGCGAAATCCTGCGGTTATCCTTATGACAAATTTTTAATTATATATAAATATGAGACATTGTACTGTGCCACAACTTTGCATATTTTAATAAATAACCATACGTGAATATAATATTTGTAAATAATTACTTGTACTATTAAGTAAAATTATATTACTGTGCATCTATCTATTCTCTATTTAGAAAAGAAGTTATTTACAAATATTAACTTGAACAGGCGGTTTCACCCCCATGTTTCAAGCAGGAGAGGGGGAGATGTCAACCTCAGTGACCGAATCAAGATCAGAGAAGGTTTCTATCATGAATAATGTTTCAATCAAATTTAATCTTATAAACAAACTCAATATTATATTGTATGAGTTGTAACTAAAAGCATTGAAATAAAGTATGTAATCAAATTTCAGATAATATGTATAAAGCTACTGTAAAATTGTGAAACTAAAAACCTTATAGTCAAGGTGCAGCAATACTATAATTTGTCAATATTTATTGAAATCTCAAGAAATCATATACCGAATCGTAATCATAACAATATTGAACAATTATTAATCGAATTCTCAAGAAATTATGTATTCAACTAAAATCTCATAAATGTTTATCGAATTTTCAAGAAATCATGTATCGAACTATAATCATAAAAATATTTAATAATTATTAATAGAAATTTCAAGAAATTATGTATTCAACTGAAATCACATGAATGTTTATCGAATTTTCAAGACATCATGTATCCAACTATAATCGTAGAAATATTGAATGATTATTAATCGAATTCTAAGGAAATCATGTACTGAGCTGAAATCATTAAAATTTTTCTAGATTTAATAAAGAAAGAATAATTAACTTCTCATAAGTATGTATGAAATTAAGATTATAGAGATATTGTAACCTAGAAAATATATGGATACCAATAAATACTTACCTAATCTTTAAGGGAAATATGTACGCAACTACAAAAATATTGCATCTTTAAAATTATGTGGAAAATAATAAATAATTAACAAATTTTCTTTAACATAATAAGTATGCAGAAATTTTATGTATGTATCTGCATATTTTTTAACATTATAACCATACAAGTTGAAGGCATATAGAATATTTGTAAAATTGTAACGTGATATCTTCCCACATTAATTAATTTAAATCTGACATTTTGGCTCAAACATATTGTCTTCACCATGTGATTCGGCTCCTATGTGTAAAAACGGTTCTACACAAAGACTATAAATTGTATCGATTTAGAAAGAGAGAGATAGAAAGAAGAGGAATAAAGAAAAGAATACGCCTCAATCCCCTTATTTATCGCTGATAAAATCACCAAGAGAAGATGGAACTCATATACATGGTGGAGTCTGCAAAGTATTGATTTCTGGAAAAAAGAATAACCTGCTGTATGGACCATTGTCATGTGGCACACTTTGGATAATGGACAGCCGCTTCATCCTCTACAACGTAGTCTAGACTCATCAAATATACCTTTGACAACGTATGCTATGCTCTTTTTCAAGGACCCTGGAAATTTCCAAAAACCCACACGTAGAGGAGGGTAGTCATAACTGAACCCGCTCAATTACACGTAGATCTTAATGGTGCAGCAGAATCTTCTGGGAAATTACTTGAAACAAGAGTAGGACCCAAGTTACGCAAACTCTTAAATGATCTATTACACGTGGATCCTTTCCGCTCAGCAGAAATTTCTAGAAGAACACGTGGAAAAGGGTGGTACCAAAGTGCGCCCACCCGAGTATAAAAGAAGGTATCCTTACCCTCAAGTCGGTTCTTAGAGCTCAGTCAAGTTCTGAGGCAGTTTTTCGCAGTTCTGAAGCAGATCTCAGTTCCCAGCCAGCGAACGTTCTGTTGGTTTCGACGCGTATCTTAATTCGAATTCCAGACATTCTTCCCTGAGGACCCGCCAACCTCTCTAAGTCTCAGTCAAAATCGAATCAACGAGAAGCCTAAATAAATTTGGGATCCAGTTCCTGAAATTCTGCCAAGAGTTCTTCATCCAGTAACAGTTCCTGTGCCAGTTCCAGTTCACATTCCAGTTCCAGTGCAATCTTGAAGGCCTACAGTCTTCAAGGTCCCAGTTCCGACCTCTGATTTCAACTGCAGTGCTATTATGTACATTTGGGATTATTTAATTATTTAACCACGTATCCTAGATCTTAATCAAGGTATTCAAAAACCTCTCCGCAATATACACATTTCTATCGCTCTCATCTCAACGTTCTCGTTCGTTCAATATTGTATTTCCTTTCCCTTTCCCTCAAGAGAAATAAATTACATTTTTTTCAGAGTCGTTTCTCCCCTAAAATTCTTATAGTCATTCCCTACCACTTATTCATCTTTCAATAAATGTATTTTACTTGTCTGCATCCCATATCCCTCACTTAGTCAATCTGACCCCTGAAAACCTGTTCCCTTAGCCCAGAACCATACGTTCTGTAGATAAATCAGGAAATATCACTGACCACTAATGTAATGTTCCTAATTATCATCCTAGGACGTAACAATAGAAAGGACGTACAGTCCACAAGAATCTCTCTTTTCGAAAAAGAGAGTAAATGCCTATCAGGTTTGCTATAGGCGATAGCGTATTATACTATAGTTCGCCTTCTGTCTAGCCCGGTCTGTGACATATATACTTTTATTTATACTCCTTCTACTTGCGTTCGACAGAGGCAAGAATACTCGTAATGTAGAGGTAGCATGTTTCTTAGCATTTCCTGCTAATTTCCGAGAAATCAGTCGAGAATACGCAGTCGGAAAATAGCGCTTTTTAATCTCATTCATAAATCAGACTTGAATGTTCATGAATGAAGACTATCTTTTGTTTTGGATATCTCTCTCCTTTCTCAATATGAGCGAGGCTCATTGAGATAAATTCTTTATTTCTTTATTGAACTATTGGCAACTTTAAATTTGATCAAAAGTATAAGAGATTTAAATCCAGTGTTCCAAAGGAGAACACAAATTATCTATTATTTCTTTTGAATTTCTTTTATGGGCAGTTACCTCTCAATTAAACAAAAATAATTTATAAGCACTTGTATCTCACTAGAAGATTTTGTGTGCATTTCTTTGAATTAAATTGAGGTAGGAAAAACGTGAATCTGCTCGAGCAGAATCACTCATTGTTATATTTTCCCGCTTGTAGCTTAAAAGAGGATATATGATTTCACTACTCACCCAAACGGGCAACTCAAATTTGCCATTGCTGGGCTCCATGGCATCCGGATACCAGATGAGTTGAGACAGAATTCTGTCTCTTCAGTCTCTGTATCTTGGCAAGTTTCGCTCCAATCGACTTGAAATTTTTAGGCTTTTTTTTAGATGTTATACTACAAGAAAATTAAAAAAATTGTTTTTACCTCCCAGACCAACCGCCCCTTAATATTAACTATATTAATCATCAGATATGAAAAGTTCCTTTGAATAAATCATTAAGAAAAACAGGCGGAAAAAAGGCTGGAGAAGGTGGTGGGCAGGTCGGGAATGGAAGCAGTCGACATGGGGAAGGGCGAGAAGCAAGGTATTTGGGAGAAAGTGGCGATCATGATAGAAGAGAAAGTGGAAGAGCGTAGGAATGAAAAGGAGGGAGAGGGGGAGGGCGTGCAAATGAGGGTTGTAAAAATAGGAGGGGCGATGTATAAGTTTGTAACTATGTACAATAAGGATGGAATGGAACGGATTAAAGAATGGGTATAAAACCTTCTAGGAGAGAGATATGAGGGTTTGGTGATAATGGGGGGAGACTTTGATACGAGAATTGGGCGGGAGGGGGGTCTGTACCAGGAAGGGGGGAGCTTTGAAAGAAAATCGAAGGATAAGATAATAAATAAAGAGTGGGAGATTCTAAGAGACTGGATGGGGAATAGAGGGTGTGCGGTGGCGAATGGTATGGTAAAAGGGGACGAAGTGGGAAAATACACGTATGTCAGTAAGAGGGGTGTATCGGTGATAGACTGTATGATTATGAATATGCAAGGGAGGAAGGAGATAGAGAAATTCGCAGTGGAAGAGAGGGTGGAATCAGACCATGGGCCTTTAAGTTTGTGGATACAGGGGGAGGCTGGCGAAAGGCAGGGTGCGGAAGAATGGTCGTTAGGGGAGAGGGTGTCATGGACGAGAGAGGCGATAGAGAAGTATCAAGAGCAGTTGTGTAACGTAAGCTTTGAGGGGGAGTCGGTGGACGAGATATGGGAGGACCTGCAAGAGAAAGTGAACAGTTGTGTGCAAAAGAAGAAGAAAGGAATTGTGAAGCCGTGGTGAGATCGGGAATGTAAAATGATGAAGGGAAGGGTGAAAAAGAAGTACAGGATGTGGAAGGAAGGAACCGCGAAAAAGGAGGAGTACGTAGAAACAAGGAAGGAGTTTAGGGCGATGTGTGAGAAGAGAGAGCAGGAAAAAGAAAAAGAGAAGTTAAGAAGTGTTAAGACAGAAGGGAACGTGTGTAAGATAGTTAATAGGTTTAGGAAACGTAGGATGGGGATAAGTGAGAAGATAGGGAGAGACGAATGTAGGAAATTTTTTAAGGATTCATTTCAGGGGTCAGATATATGAAAGAGAGTTGAGGAGATGAGAAGAACGAGGGGGGTAGGTCGAGAGGAGCTGAACGACGAGGAGATAGAGAAGCAGATAGGGAAATTGAACAAATCTAAGGCAGCAGGGATGGACGGGGTAGAGAACTAAGCGTGGCTGTTTGGCACCCAAGAGTTAAGACAGAGGCTGAAGGGGGTAATGAAAAAAGTATGGAGGGGGAGGGATGCGCAAGGTGGTCGAGGAAGGGGTTAATCGTACCACTGTATAAAAAAGGGGATAGGGAGAGGCACGAAAATTATAGAGGAATTACGCTCATGAATACTCCGTACTAAATATACGCAATGGTGTTAGCAGATAGGCTGCGCAAGGATGTTAAGGGGGAAGGAGTATTGCCGGAGACGCAGGCGGGCTTTAGAGAGAGAAGGAATACTATTGACAATATTTACGTCTTGCAACACGTGGTGGATAGAGAATTAACCAAAAAGGGTGCCAAAGTGTACGCGTTTTTTGTAGATTTAATGAGCGCGTTCCCTTCGGTAGATAGAGAGAGGTTTTGGGCGGCAATGGAAAAGAGGGGAGTGAAGAGAGGCCTGATTGAGAGGATAAGGGAGGTTTATGAGGAGACGAAAGATCGGGTGAGAGGAGCGGAGGGAATCTCTGAGGGATTCTGGATGGATAGGGGGTTGAGGCAAGGGTGCCCACTTAGCCCAACGTTTTTTGCAATTTTTATGGCGGATATGGAAAGTAAGCTAGCGGCCGGAGTGGTAGGAGGCGTTAGGGTAGCATAAGTCAGGATATGGTCACAAGCATATGCAGATGACATAGTGCTGCTGGCAAAGAGCGAAGAGGCTTTAAAGGAGATTATGAAGAAGCTGGGGGAGAGGTTGTTCGCAGACGATTTTGTAAGTAGAATGAAATTGTTTGATTCGCTAGTGATGAGTGTCTTATTTTACGAAATGGAGGTGTGGGGTTGGAAGGTAAGTGAGGAGGTAAACAGGATACAGGAGTGGTATGTAAAGTGGACTCTGGGGTTGGAAAGGCATACGCCGAACTATATTGTCAGGAGGGAGACAGGACGAACGAGTTTAGGGATTATAACAGGGAATCGAGCGTGTAAATATGAAGAGAAACTTTTGGAAGGGGGGGGGGGGGGGGGGGGGGGGGGGGGGGGGGGGAAGTAAATTGGTTAGGGAGTGTTGGTGGTAGAAGAAGAACAGACGTAGTGGTGCAAAGATGGAGGTGAAAGGGAAAGGTATTTTAGAACGAATGGATTGCAGATGGATGAAGTTAGCAGGAGGTACGAGGAGAGAAGGAAGGTATATGAGTTGGTTCAAAAGAATGGCATGGAGAAAGAGAAGGCAGCTGGAGAGGAGAGGATAAGAGTCAAGGTTTAACGGGAACTATGTATGGATTATGCCAAGGGAGAGAGCGCAATATTTGTGTGAGAAAGGAGAGCAAGGTAGTCAGAGACTTATAGCAAGAATGAGATGCGGTTGCATGGAAGATTATAATAGCTAATGGCTTTCTAGAGAGGAGAGAATGTGTGAACTATGCTGGAAAGGGGATGCGAAAGTTGAGCACTGATTAGAGGAGTGTTAAGAGGTGGAAAGTAGTGAGATAAGCATGGAGGTATTGTTGCATGAAAGGGGGGACAAAAGGGCAGTAGCATGGGTGAAGGGGGTGTTGGGTAAGATGGAGAAGAAAGGAGGAAGAGGAATGGAGAAGGAAATATTGTAAATAGGAGAGGTAGTATGTGTAAGAAAAATGTAAATATTGTAAATAGTAGTCTGTCTCTAATTAATTTCTTAAAATGTAACTAAATAACTTAAAATAATCCAGGATTTACTCCTGAGGTTATAAACAATACCTTCCTATAATGATCTACAATTATTTTTAACACAAATACAAACATAATCTACAGAAATGTCATAAATTTCAAAAACTTTCAAACATTTTTTAGTGATTATAGAGTTACTCCAAATTACATTTAAAAACAAACAAAGACAAACAAAAAGACTCTTTTAAGAAGCTATATTATTTTAATATGTATTTATAAATAACATTATTATTTATCAAATATTTTCAACTATCTTCAGTTTTCAAAATCAGGTAAATATATTTTGTGTCTTTAAAGGTTTGATTTCTTGACTAAATCATGGCATGAACTTTATAAAAGTATAGTGTACAATGATATTTGTAAAATACTGTGTTTTTCCAGCTCCAACAACATTTTTTTAAGAAATGCAACTACGATTTGATAAGCGTACAGATCTGTACCGAAACGCGTCATAATCTCAATAAGATCTTGGAATAAATACGATGCCACTGGTATTAGCAACAAACTGAATAATTGCATTAATTACCAGTCCAAAACTAAAATAAATTGCTTTAAATTATTTTATCAATCGTTAAGTATTAGATGTTAGACGAGGAGGCAGAGGCTGGTAATGCGAGGCATTGCGATAAAAGAGCGAAATGCGTGCGACGCGAAGCACAGCGGGGAAGGTTAGGCTATAGAAACGAGCGAATTAACGCGAAGTGAAGGAGTGATGAGTAAAGCTCTATGATAGTAAAACATCAAAGACGGATACGTAAGTGCTAATGACGTTTTGCGTGAATTGCTAAAACTTTTGAGAGGAATAAGTTTAGCCCGTCATCTCTTTCGTTACCACAGAGATAGAAGGTAGTTTGTAAGGAATTTTATTTCATGTATGAAATCATTCCATTTTATTACAGAAAATAAAATAATTCGATATTGTTTTGAATTGAATGAAAAAATGAAGTTTTTCAACCTCATTTGGGCAAACAAAAAAGTTCCGAAACTGTAAGGGTTAGGGCTCCCAGTCCAAGAGTAGGATCAACAAACGTACTCACTTGAAAATAAACATAGGTCAATTCTTTTTCCGAAATAACTTATTAGTTTGGTATATCCGGGAAACGAGGTCGAAATTAAACTTGATCCGTACACAAAAACCTAGTTTAATTCACTCTTTCGTAACACTTTAGAGTGCTCCAAATCTATATTAGATGAAATTTTTCTTCTTATCTTTGGCGAATCCCCCCCCCCCCCATACTTTTGGTGCAGGGAACACAAAATTTCCTTCAAGTTTGAGCTAAATCGGTATATTTAAGCTAGGCCCCAAGGCCTTTTATATTAACATAGGATTCTGGATACGAAAAGCTTAGTTTTCGACAAAAGGGAAGAACAACTTTGTAATTGTTATCAATCCTTTATAAATTAAGTTTCAGTCACTTCAAAAGATTGTGCTCGAAACAGGTCCGAAAAAATGCTAAAAAGCAGCTTTATGTATTCTGACTTTTTATTTTGTGTGGAGTTCTTTGGTAGGAAATTGTTCTTCAAATTAAATAATACAAACAATGGCATGGCTTAATATTGACAGTTTGGACACAAAAATGTAAGGATATTTTTTCCCGGGACAAACCGATTCGTGCGGTATGTTCACCAAAAAATCGAAATCTGGTTTTTGGGGACCACATCATATGACATCATGCGATTTCACCCGAATTATGTATTGATTAGGAAAATATAGTTAGAATTTTTAGTGTATATTTCGAGGTTATGTGTGTTACAATTCTCTCCCAAAATTATTCTTGGGTCCTACGGGCAGCATCGGTACGACAGAGTCGTACATTATTGGAATGACAGAGAGCTAAAAAACGATCCAATCCTCAAAGTAGTGCACATGCATAACATTTTCATTCAACATAATAATTTGTTGTGGTTATTATCCCTTAAAAAAAAGTCCGGGGACGTCCATTATGATTTTTTATAGCATTTCTGAATTCAGTTTTTTTTAAATTTCATTTTTGTGGAAAAAAGTCGGGGTAACTGTACCCGATTGACCACACGACGAATTATCACATGCTATTGATTGCGAACAAATTACGATTTATAAAGTAACACTAGACCGGACTCTTTTAAATAATTAGTTTAGCGAAATGTCATGGATCTAATATGTTAAAACATTAATAAGCAGAATTGTTTTTCTACTATGCTCAAAAATGCCATTTCTTTATTCGCCTGCGGAGATAAATGAAACGGATTTACTCACCTCGTGAATAACTTTCTTATTCTGCTCATCCAATTGTTCTACATAACGCCGATACTGTTTGCTGGCCTCGTCTTTTTCATTATTTAAGGAGTTTAGTGCCTCTTTCAGTTGAGCTAGTTGCTGTTCATGTACTGTTGATGTAAGGTGTCGATTTTCTAGTGTTTGAATGTGCTGCGATGAATTTGTCAACTGAAAAAAAATTCCAATAGTACAACGAAACTTTAATTTTCAAAACAATTTTCTATGCACATTAAAAGCTGTAAAATGTTTACCTGTTGTATTTTTAGTTCATTGAGAGAACAAATCGCGTTCTTTTCTTGGAGTTCCTGCTGCAAATTCCACAATTCCGTATTTTTTAAATTAAGCTTTTGTTTTAATTCCGATGCTTCCAACTCTAAGTCATCTTTTTCCTTCCTAGACACCAAAGAATTTGATTTATTCACGTCAGCAAGTTAGTCAATCACCGTAAGCGGATATGCACCCTGACGACAGTATGTTTACTAAGGGCCATAGGTAGGTAAGCAGAGAAATATGCATTGTGTTAAAAGAGTTCAAGTTTCTAATTTTTAACCTTAAATTGGTAAAACGGGGTTCCACGACACCCCAGTTAAAGTTGAAAGTATGCTCTGACTAAGGACAGGTGCAAGTTGTAGTACCCTAACCATAATTTACTTCAGCTATTTGGCAGGAAACCTCTGTCAACGAGCGAACGCGTTAGTGTTGGGTGTGAGTTCTGTGCGGCAGTGAATATTGTGTGGGGTTGTGCTGCACCCCTGTTTACCATTTACGTTCTAGAATTGAGTGGGTAAGTGAATTTCAGTTTTTATGTTAAATCCGTTCAAATAGATGTTTTAAGCCTAAATTTAAACATTTTAAATGTAAAAAATTATTTCCAGATAAGATAGTAAATCTAGTTTTCAAAAGGGGAATATGATAAGTCTATGAAAGGTTAAATCGAAAACTTTCCGGTAGATAATTCAGGCTATTGACAGGACCCGCTGATGGGCCATTGCGTATTTGCAGACGAACCTGTCAATTAGCAAGTATTCTGTTTAAGTTAGCTGGAAAGATCGTAAACAGCGTGTTCAAACAAGTTCTGGCCTGTAATTTTCTGGGTTAGACAAGTTGCCTTATTCAGTAGGAGTATAGTGTGCCCTAATACCAGCGCGGTATGGGTGTTTCCGACTTTACATAATAAGGTGAATATAAAGGTCAGATGTTGTTGTATAAAAGTAAACCTCTAATACCAGAACTTGTTGGTACTATCTGTTCCTGCAGTGAAAAAAATTCTTCTTGTCCTTAAGAGCTTTTTGAAGCGTATGATATTATTAGCATCTTTTTCAGGTCCATTATTTTCGTGATCTTGTATACCTCTATCCAAAAAGTCTTTACCCGTTTGAGCTTGGATGAACTTTTGTCAGACCCATCTATCCCTCTTCTGTATTTTCCTCTTGCGTCAGATAACACCCGTACTTACTGAACAATATTCTGCTTGATTGTCAGCAGCCTTTAAATTTTTCAGTGTATGATGGTAGGTCCTCAGTTCTTGGGCGAATTTTAAATCCTTTTCGAGAAAGGTCAACCAGATGTTATATCGTTTACCACATAATGAACATGAGACGCATTCTGTCTTGCCCATCCAATCTTATTATTCAGTTGACGTCAGCATCTTTTGGTCCTTCGATACATTTTCTGTTTAATCCTTCGATTTGAAGCAGCTAGAGCTCTCACTGCACCATAAACTGAACAATTGATGGTCTAGGGATCGGAATCCGCCGAAATATCCTCACGAAGCATAGCACCATTGAGTTATTTCATTCTCCACTCAAAGTGGACGTTTCGTTCGTTCGTCGTCGTGTTTCCATCTAAATTATTTTTAGCACCCCGAACCCTAGGTTGATCATCACTGTTTGCCGACCCATTGTGGAGTGCTCTGCGCGTTCGATTGTTTTGGAACGCATTTAAAAGTTTTTGATGGTGTCATTTTTGTTTTCAAGAGCAACTAGAGAAAGTGTCAGTTCTTCCTTGTAGAGTCCCGCATGCAAGTATAAGCTTTCGGCAGGCTTGTTACAGCGTCGCTTGGGGGGTTTTCCTTCAGAGACCACCGTGAACGATTGTCTGCAACTGCTTACTAATTACTTTAAGCATATTCAAGAAAACCCCTTGATATAGGAACCCGTTATTCGCAATCCGAGGAAGCTTTCGGCAATGTATCAGAGAGGAGACACTTAAAAACAATCGATCATTTTTAGACCAACAAATTTTTTTAAAACAAGAAGTAATTTATTGTTCTGATTCATGCTGTGAAATTCTCGTTTAAAATTAGTTTAAAATAGTGCTTATTCGACTTGCGAGCAGAGCATTAGACGATAGTTCAATTAGAGGCACTCAAGTCCACACTTACAAAAGTGATTCGAGTGCTAATAGAGGAAACTCTAAAAATTGCTTTTTTTACATTTTTTTAACCATGGTTGATGAACTCGTCGTGCTACATACTTTAAAATGGTCTAAAATATAAACATATGCCTAATACTGTAATAGTATTATAACAGTTACTTATGTACAAATTATGTTCAGTTACTCTTTGCTTCGCTTAAAAGGTGTGACCGTGTATTTACATTAGTGTAAAATCCATGGGCATGCATAGTACTTGAAACAAACTGTGACAGTACTTAGACGTAACATTTACATTAATAACTATGATAATATCTCTAAAGTACCAGGCGTACGCTTTATATTTATATATCGGGTATGATCTTTCAAATAGGCCACAAAAGTGACTTCTCGGGGTTTCAAATCCTGTCTGTTCGAAAACTGGATGCATGGCGATATTCTGGAGTCGGATTCGGTTTCAGCGCATGTTACTTACTCTAGATAGTACCAGACTTTTAAAACATACACAGCCAAAGTAATTTCAACTCCTTCTAAATTAGTTTAAGCATTATTCTACAAAAAGTACTTTACAAGAATGAAGTCGAGAGGAGAGCAGATTCTGCTGTTCAGTAATCTCTTGTAAAGCACTTGCAATAAATTATTACTCAAACCAATTTAAATTTAATAAAAATTACTTTGGTTGTGTAATTAAAATGAATGAGTAATTGGATCTCATGTCTTATGCAGAAAATACAAATTAAACAAGAGTTATTTGTAATTTTCATCAATTTCATTTCATGATTAACGAAGACTTCAACTTTAGTTCAAATACAAGTTTTCCCTAATTACTGCCCAGACTTGTGTATCCCACGATTATTAAACCATCAACTTCTTCTATCTGCAACCCTGTACTTCTTTAAAGGACGTACAAAATTGAGTTTTAATTAATTCTATGCTGTCTAGCTGATCTTCTTAGCTCCATTACCTTCTTCGTTTCCTTACCTTCTACTTCATTTTCAATCACGTTCTCGTCAAAGTTTTCGTCGACAAGAGCTTCTAAATATCTTACACGAATTAATCTGCTTCTGGTGAAACTTCAGTGAAGTCATTAACCGTTAGAGGTGGTTCTCGAATTGGTTTTGCTCTATACATTTCTGGAAAGTTTTATCTGAAAATAAATCGGCCCTGCCTTTCTCGAGTATGATCTCAGTAATGACGCGCAAGAGCGTCAGATATATTTGACCGCTGTTCTTCTTGCCCAGTGCAAGTACCATACACCCAAAGTTTCGGAGATAAGAAAGATTCCACTTGTACGGCCTCTACCCAAAGGATCTTTAAAGACCAGGCTCGGAAAACATACACCTCGCCAATTTGAATAAAGTGCGGTTTTTTGATTCCGCTACTCCGCTGGGCTGGTCCAGCTCTATTTACTTTATATTTCTTCCCGTTTGGTTAGCCACAACATTTTTATAGATTTTAAAAGCTTCAAGAACTTGAACCTGAAGCATTAAAAGGTATATTTGATTACTATTGTTATCAAATACATTAAAAACATCAATAGGCAATAAATAAAGTATTATTGCAGTATTATGCATAGCTTTAATGCTTATTTAAAAGCAATATAATACATTATTTATAATGTGAAGAGAATAGTATATTGACCAACGAGTGCGAGAAGTCACCCATTGCCCACGAATGCAGGTTTAGGTATATGTACGTAACAAGGGGTGGTTGGAGCACGGGTCGGCCTAATCAGAAAAGAAGCATTTACTGGTTTATAGGTTTTATAGTTATTAAAAATAGAAGATACTGAGGGGCCGTCCACAAACTACGCAAGGGTCTTTTTACACATTTTCGACTCCCCCCTCCCTTCACGTAAGGTACCATGAGATTTTCGTGACTCCCCCCATCTTACGTAATAATTTTTAATATTAAATAGGACGTTATTGACTTTGAACACTACATTTATTAGTCAATTTATGTACATTATACATAAAATTATATAGTACATGCAGAGATCGAGCCAATTATTACAGAAAAAAACATTGGCCTTTAAGAGATTCATTCAAACCTGGTTCTCATAATATCATCAACCAAAGCCTCGTTGATCCAGAAAAATTTTTACTACCACCCCTCCACATAAAGCTTGGGCTCATGAAGCAATTTGCCAAGGCGTTAGACAAAGATGGACAATCCCTTAAATTCCCTAATGTTTCAGACGCTAAATTGAAAGAAGGAGTCTTTGATGGACCACAGATTCGAATATTGACAAGAGATACTAATTTCGTGAGCCACATGACGAAAATTGAAATGGATGCTTGGGAAAGTTTTAAAGCAATAAACGCAAATCTCCTCGGTAACAAAAAAAGTCCAGGCTACGAGAATATTGTTGCGAAAATGATAAGAAACCACAAAAAGTTAGGCTGCTTGATGAATTTAAAACTTCACTTTCTAGATTCCCAGCTGGATAACTTTCCAGAAAATGTTGGTGATTTCAGCGAAGAACAAGGGGAACGTTTTCATCAAGACATAAAAGTGATGGAACAACGATATCAGGGTAGATGGGACGAGGTCATGATGGCTGATTTTTGCTGGATGTTGAAAAGGGAAACGAATGTAGGTCTTAAACGTAAGCGTAACCCTTTGTATCGTTCCTTCGAAGAAAAAAAGACACGTTATAGCAGGCAGAAAATAGACTGAAGTAGGTCTACAAATCAATGTAATTACGATAAAAAGCAAGATAAAATGTAAACACGAAAGATAGTATAAATTTATCCCTTAAGTTTAAGAAAAGCAGAGAGAAAACATTTTTGAATGAAACTCTTATTCATTTGCATGTTTAAGTTACAGCTGTACATTTTAATTGATACAAACATTGTCACGTTAATTGAAATGGGGTCAATTCTAATTGTAGTTCTAAGTTTCTTCAAATGAGTAATGTGCGTATAAATTTTTAACCACCTGTAGTACAATGAAATGAATTTTATTGTGTTACAACGGGAACAATTAAGTTAAGCTGTGTTGCGTTAAGCAAAATTTCGTTAGGTTCTGTTAAGTTAGATTCATTTGTATGTTAAGATCGAGTTAACCTATTAAATATAGCACACATTTAAGACTGAGAACCGTACGCTTACATAGCTACACGTGTGGTTGAATTTCATTCGGCTAGGTTAGGTTAGGTCAGGTTTTTTTAGGTTAGGATAGGTTTGACCCCTTTGCAGGTTAAGCCCAAACTGATTCAAACGGTACCACAAACACAACGGGACAACACAATAAGTTTAATTGTGTTTCGCGAGGTTAGGTTAGGCTAGGTTAGATTTATATCTAGGTTAGGCTCGAGTTGACCCATCCGATGTAGCACACATTTGCTACTGGGAAAATATGCTTCCAGAGCTTTACGTGTAGTTCAATAAATTTCTGTTAATTCAGGTTAGGTGAGGTCAGGTTCTGTTGGATAAAGTTATGTTAAATAAGTTGATATCAGTCAAGGGTTGATCCTTCACAGTTGTCGACATGTTTTTGAAGTGAAAATTTGCATCACTGGCATTATTTTGAAATTTATTTGCCTCAGTGCATGATTTTTCGTCATTTTTTGAGGTTATGTCTCAACCATGACGTGATGGGTGATTTTGGATACCGAATTTTAATTCAGCGCCCCAAAATCCATAGGAATACGTGTATCTTGTTACCAGATCCGCACACTTTTTTTTGTGTGGCTGTGTAATCAATAAATTTTAGATTTATAGGACGAATTAATAGGAAGAATTATTTATTTCCTTTGACTTTCCTTTGTTTTTTGGAGTGGTACACTTGAGAAATTATGTCTCATATTCTTTGCAGAGAAAGGAAACTTACTACAGAGATATCATTAATTATCGATAAATTATTATAAATTTTCAGAAGTTTATAGTAATTTATCCATAATTTATAGTATCTTCGGGTCAATATGGATCCCCATAAAGAATTCTACGTAAATTTCCATGCAAATATTTTCAAAAAGTAAATTTTAAAATTTGCAAAATAAATAATATGTTTTAAAATTAAATGATTCACTGACATGTTGATCGAGTGGATTGTGAACAAATTCGGGAAACAAAATATTAAATACGATACCTTAAAATTGACAAATTTTTCAATAGTTTGTCGTAATCTTCTAATTCCTGTTGATAACCTCGTTTCATTTCTTCACTACTACTTTTAGAATTAGCAACTTCCTTTTCTAATTCAGTGACGTGAAGACGGCAAGACTTTAATTCTCTATAAAGATCTTCAGTGAACTCTATGAAAAAATACGAAAATTTATTCAAATAAAATCGCGGAAGAAATAGTTGCAGTATTCTTGTATGTAGTTTACACCTACTAAAAACAACATTGACTAACTAAAAAATGGTTAAGCATTTGGTTAAACATCATTATATTAATGATGAATTAATGAATTAATTATAATGATTATAATCATTACTTTAAAAATTTTAAGTACAATATTTTAGACAATTATGCCAATTAGCACAGGTGTACCTATTACTGCAGTTTTTTCGGTTGATCAGAATAAGCTGAGTATAAATAATTTTTTTTTACACCGAAAAATTCCTGTTGCCCAAATAGTGCTAAATTATTTATACATTGAAAAAAATTTGTTAATCCATAAAACCTGAAAAATCCACTATTTTGCTTCTATTTCAGTTACAGGAGTACTGTTCTTTAATCGTTTTTATATTTATTACATAATCTTTTATGCAGTGCAAAAATGATATTTTTTTAACCAGAACACTTTTTTGAATAGTTTCAACATTTAAAAAAGTAAACGTATTTATTAATAAAATAAGCAAGCCTGCATCAATAGATATACATTTATTATGCTGGTGCTCATTGCTTCGGTCTGAATTTCAAGCTGAAATTCAGACCAGAATCAACAATAAGAGTCCGTTGTAAAGGAAAATATGTAGACAAAAACCGAAAATTATTTACCAAAACCCCCAAAATGACTTCATATATTTAAACTAGCTTAATGCATAGAATGCGTAATAATAAAACCAAGAATTCAACGACTAAATTTGGACAACTACCACAAAATGCTCCTATTGTAATTAAAAAAAAGACCCTCCATTAAAAAAACCTCTGGACAAAAATAAAAAATAGAAACGAAAAATGAGAAGGCAACTAAATCCTCTTCCTTCTATTTTTTATTTGTTACCTGTTCTTCATTTGTATTATTATTAAATAACAATAAAAGAAAATTCTTAATTAATAATCCCATTTTCTGAACTTGATAAGGGTTCTGTATGAGCACCGTAACGTAAAAAAAATCTTTTACCTTGATAAGGTTGAAAATATAAAGATGAAAGAAATAAGAAAAGAGAAAGGAAATTGAGTTGGTTGCCTTCTTATTTTTCTTTCCATTTTTTTATTTTTGTCCAGAGATTTTTTTTAAGGAGGATCTTTTCTTAAATTACAATAGGAGAATTCTATAGTAGTTGTCTAAATCTAGTCGTTGGATTCTTGGTTTTATTTTTAGGACTTCTATATACTAACTTGATTATTAGACGTTAAATAGGATTTTAAATTTGGCTTTGATCTAATCTCAATTTCTTATATTTTAAATAATCTTATTTTATTTCCGAAATTTTCAACCGTAGTTATAGGTACAATATGTTCTTCTTTCCATTTCTTACATTTTTAATACGTTATATTAGATTCTCGTACATAAATTATTCTTTAGACAGAAGCGGAAGAATCATATTATTTCAATATTAAATAGGCGAAAAATTGAATTAAAGTGAGGTTATTAAACCATGACATCGCAGTAATTGACACACTTACCCTAATACCTCAAAACTGACAGAATGATTTCTAAAAATATTTATCACCTTTTTTTATCACTTTATAATATTTTAAAACTGTAATTAGTTAAAGTTCAACTTTCTTCATTCACAAGATTAAAAATTTAAGCAAGAACGAAAAATATTCCTTGATTCGAGATAAATAGATTGATTTATAGTATTAATCGATATTATTGACGAGTACGTAAGTTGTGCTTATTTATATGATTTTCAAAATCTGTTTTAAACAGAAAAACATTTTTCATGTACATAATTTACCGTAAATACAAACAAGCTGGAGACAGCCGAGATCAAATTTAGAACTAGTTTATGTTTGATATTGCGTCTTTCTCGTAAACTATTATCTTCTAGAAAACATTGATATGACACATAAAGTGCCCTTGACATATATTTAAATCTTTCATTAGGAATCACAAATAAATAACATCTGAGTATTAAAAAACAAATACTTTTGAGCAGCATTCTTAATATTTAATTAAACCTAAGAAAGTCAACATTCAAATAATTAGATACCAGTTTTCTGCTTTATAGTTTCTTGGCATTCAGCAATCGTTGCACACAATTCGGCTTTCTCAGCAACCAAAATTCCTGTCGTATGTGTGTGAAGTTGCAGCTTTTCCTGTAGATGATATAATTCCTGCTGATGTTTTGCTTTAAACTCAGCATCTTTAGTAGTCAAAATTGCCTCTAATTTTGAAACTCTGCTGCTCTGTCGAAGTGTAAAAAAAATATATATTATCGTATAATTAAAATTAAAAATGAAAATTTTATAAATATTTAAAACTAGAATGAAAGTAAGATACAATGTTACTATAATTAATTTAAAAAACTATCATGCTTACTATATTCCTGTCATAACCTGTATAAATATTGATTGCAATCGAAACTACTTTTTCCTGGGCATCATTCAGAATTGAATTGTTATACTGGGACGCCGCAGAGATTGTCGAATGTAACATTACATCTAACCGCGTATACACAACAATAAGATCGAGATCCTTTTCGCTCTTCATCTAAAGGCATTTTTTCATGAGGTGCGCCATAAGAAGTTTCACTTCAAAAACTTAGAAAAATTAATTTTTTTCAAATATAAATATTTAGGACCAAATAAATCTTCCTTAGTGACTATACCTTAATTTTTCACACTTTGAACTTTACATTATGTTTCGAGAACACTAAAACTTGGTGAAAAAACGTCGGTAGGATACAAATGGGATAATTGTTACAATGGCTTTAGGGTCGTGTACCAGATATCTCGCGTGAAATCGCTAAAGTCGGTATTTGCATTTGCATTTCGGACTGTATTGTGAATTTACCCCATCGAATCGGTTATTTGCCGATTTAATCCAAGGCTGAGATCGAATCGGAAAAATTCGATCCAATTCAGCGCATGTTCCAATGTCGAATTTTTGGACTCTGATCCAAGTTAATATTGAGTCAAAAAATTTGATTCGGACCAGCGCGTATTTGAAGTCGAATTTTGCGAATCTGAACGAAACATAGATCGAATTCATGTCGTTCACATATGATTTTTCAGGAATTAATTTTTACTGAAAATTAAAAACGGAAGATCAAAAACACTAGTGTGTCCTCAAGGAAATTTATATAATCGAAATCATAAGTTTGGAAAAGTTTGTCATAACTAAACACAGTAGAAAATGATTAAAATTTATGAAAATCTGTTTGAAAATGGTACTTACACGGCCCTGTCACCGCAGTCAGATACCCTCTCCAAACCCTTCCAAAATGTCGCTTCTCGCTATTCTTTAACCTCTACAATATTTTATTTATTTTTAAAATAAGTTTTTAACTAAATAACCCATACAATTTTTTAAAGTTACAATCCAAGAGTGTGTAAAAATTCATCTACTCAAAATAATAAATTAGCTCTTTGTGGAAAGCTTTTTTCGTTCAGGGTAAAAAAGACCCAAGTGTGTCAGCTATGTTAAGCGTAATGACCCTTTTAATTTAATTTTGAAATCACTTTGCTTTTCCCTTTATAAATTATTTTACCCTTCTCATTCCAATACTTTTGAATCTGCCTTAGTCCACAGATTGACCTCTGATTGAAGGACATGTGGTGTGAATTTGAGGAAAAGTATGATTAAATTAATTTAAATTTATTAGAATGACACGCAGGAAAGAATGAAAATGATATTTGTAATTTTTACAATATGCGTATGACCCAATTTGTAAATAATCTAACCTAATTATTTTTATTTTTAATAACTGAAATTTTCCGAATTAAATTTTGATATTTTTTGTCGACACACTTAAGCGAATGTAATTTTCTATTAGTATCCTTCAAAAATTCTGAATTAGATTAAGATATGTTCACTTACGAGGTGAATTGAGATAGATGCGAAGTAAATGGAAGTAAATAACCTCGACTATTTTGACATTTTATTCCGAATTCAATGACAATAGACCTTCTATAGAAGATTAAAAATATTTAAATGATTCGAACAATTCTTTTTTTTTCGTAAAAAATGTGGAGGGATTACGAAGAATTTTAATTAATCATTTATAATCAAAAGTGTTACAATTCGTCAGATTTTGAGGTTAAAATGTTTGATTATATTATGAAAATTTTCAAGTTACATTTCTTTTACATTCAAATGATATTAATAATTTTATTAGTTATCTTGAATAGCAAGTTAAACATTTTTTCAGAAAGTACCAGATTCTTGGTCGTGTATATTCAGACAAAAATGGAGAATTTAACATACAATTTATGATATTGAAACGAAATATATGGGCAATATTCAAATAAATATCAACCTATTTGTCCCCTAAGTTTACTTTATGTTTCTAGATCGTTTTTGAATTTTCAAACGGCATAAAACGCGTAAAGTAGCCCCCTTTCTAAGAGAATATAGATCAAATTAGAAATATGGACTAAAGTTATGAAGAATTGGTGTGAAGGGAAAGGGAAAGACAATTCGTATAAAGATGGAGGATGATTGAAAAAAGAAAAATAATAAATGATATAAGATGATGAAAAAGGAAGGAGTACCAAAGTATTTAGAAAAGGGATGGGGAAAGAGGTGGACTAGAATAGCAAGATTTCGATTCTATGGGAGGATATATTCGATAAGGAGTGGGCAGAGGAGTTAGATGCAAGGGGAGCGAATGAGGAATTCTGACAGAATGGATGAGAAAAATCGGAAAAACTGAGGTAGAGCAGAAGTGAAAGTAAAAGAAGAATGAAACGGAAGTCGCATAGATTATAAGCGTAAAGATATGTAAATAATGGCAACGCAATAGTATATGTAAATTTATTAAGGGGAGCACTCTAATTAGAACCTCGAAAAAATGGTCGTTCTTTTGATTTTTTGTGAATAAGAAAACAACACGATAGCTTTATGGTTTTTTTGCATATATTTAGGTACATCTATGAACTAAAAATTTTTATTATTACTTGATGAAAAATATGAAAAATGGCAGCTGTGGAAGCCATCTTCTGAAGGGCTCCCAAAATGCGGTATTCAGACTACAGCCCGGACCAATCATCTGAAATACATGAAACACGTCTCATTTTATAGGTAAGTGGTGTGGTGTGTGCTTAAAACTCGCAAATGTTAATAAACATTAAAATTTATTAACAATTTCGTGCAAGAATAAAAAAATCAGATTTTTACCGTTTTTTTTTTTTGTTATTAGCGACTGAAACATTGTTTAAACAATTTTTAAAAAATGATATCCGAGTTTTAAGCACAAACGGTGACTTTAATCAACAAAATGAGCCCTCATTGAAGTTCCTAAGTTTAATAATCTACTCGCAATCGTGATTACCGACTTAAAAAAAGTGGTTTCGAGAAAAACGCGTTTAAAGTATTTGAAAAGAAAAAAATGTCTTTATTGAAAACTCACGGGTAAGATGTTTTAATCATCTATTCCAGCACCAAAAAGGAGTCCCTCGCACTCCTCGTGGAAGTCGTTTTCCGCCAACAATGCCTTTTTTCTAGCAGTTCGAGCCTCTTTCGTCGATTCGTTGTGGTTCCGGTTCTCGCGGTGGAGTTGTATCTTGTCACTCTCCTCGGCGTACATTTTGCACCGCTGGTTAATTATCAAGCCGAGCTGCTGCATCACCACGAAAGTCGCATTGTGACCTTCGTTATACATCCCTGCAGCCATAAATACGGCGATTTCGACGATTTTTCGACCCGAGTGCAAATGTTTTGGGCAAATGCGCCACAGCGTAGCGCATTCTTAAGGGCAAATGCAGCGCATTCTTAAAGACAGGAGACAATAAGAAGAACTTGAAAAAAATTGTTAGAGGACGCTAGAAACACGATAGAGATAAGAAATGTCCGGTCCGCCGTCGCGACCGCCTACGGCATGGCACGGCCACCTAGCGCAGCTCGGCGCGCTCCGGTTCCTGGAATAACTCGGAAAATATTCTCGGTACGACCTTCAAACTTCGGGATTATTTTCTAGGATGGTATAGCTATCGATTAAAGCAAAAAAATCGATTTTTTAAAGGTTCTAATTAGAGTGCTGCCCTTAAGATGCAGATGAGCTCTCGCTCGCTCTCTCGCTTTCGATTACTCGCTGACTCATTCCTCAGTACCTCGGGCTCCTTTAAAAAATACATTATGCAGTTTGAATTGCAATACTAACATAATAGAGGTTTTAATTACTGACTTGAAAAACCGTGCTTATATGTCTGTTCCTCATTTTCACGTCGGTTCCCAAACCTCTATAATTCGGGAAAAATATGAAAGAACATTTTTCACTAAGTATCCAAGTGCTTGTGTGGCGAAATTAGGATCTGAAAAATCTAATGAACCTGAATTTGTTGTCTCGAAAAATCCCGAATTTGTCCAAAAACAGCTAGTTATTTTTGTGTCACCTCCGCCTTCAGCTGGCGAATTTGTTTTCGTGGAAGTGAAAAACGACGCTGAGTTTTTAGTCCTTTTCGACTCTCTTTTTAGCTGAGCAGAAAGTACTACACAAAAAGAATCTCGAGTCGCACAAACACGCTCTAGATCAAAATCGAATTAAATTGATATACTAGGGGATCGGAACCAAGTCTTTAAATTATCAAATTTACTGAATTTTGGTAAAATTCAATTGTTTGTACATTTCCAGGGAAATTGAGGCATTTTGTTTCAGTGCCTGCCTCGGCATGAAATAAAACCAAAAAAGTCAATTCTCAAGCGATCAAGTTCAGTGCTGGAGGGAGCTTAATGAGGTTTCTATAGTGGTGTACAAAATGAACAAGTTTCAAAATGCCTAATTCTCCACCTATTTGAAAGAAAATTAATAAACGCATATATCGCGCTGATAGAAAGGTTAGAGAAAGGTATGCAAGAGCTATAGTTAGATATTTGGCAAATCGCGGATCTGAAACAGCCACGAGATAGAGTGTGTTTGAAATCCTTGCCACCTTCGCCTACGAGTCGGGGTCTTCCATATTTTATTTACCTTCGCTTACGAGGCGGGGTATTGGAATTCTGAAGAAAAAAGAAATAAATACAATAAAAACCAAACTCGACCTTATTAAATGAGAAACATTTCAACAAAAAATTCTAGGTTGGAATTTTTTATTTCATAACAAACCGCTGAGTCGTCCTTCTTTAAGGCCTGGCTTTCCATGATTGTTGCTCAGGAAAAGCTTTGAACATTTAAACTTAGATCGGACTCGTCGGAAGGATGCGGCGAAAAGCCAAGATCCTTCGACGAATCCAACGGTTCACTTCCTAAAGAATTCAGAAAAATCTACCGCACAGGGATTCGATCAGAAGACCCCCCGTAGTAGAGATAACATCCTTCGAGTTCTGTAAGTCCAGAATGAAACTTTTTGTAGATCATGGGTCAGGAGCAAACCTTATTAAACTCGATTCCCCACTCAACACTCATAATTTCTTCCCGGCACAACACGCTCGTTACTTCTTCTGAACCTGTAAACCCTATCCCGTTTATAGAAAGAGAATCTCGAGAAGCAAAGGAACGACTGACACCCGAGATTAAACCTTTTTGTAGAGTATTAGTAATTCGAGCTAGAACTGGATAACCGGTACCTATAAAGTTCAGGAACCCAGAAGTTATCGAGGACTACCTACCTAGAATAGCAACACCTGAAGGTCTATATTTAGGCGAGGACGCCGTCACTAACCGCAAAGGCGTATGTTACGTGCTGGCGATAAATACTACCGAAAATATATTATAAAATATAAATAAATATTTCAATTGAGATCCCACCGCAGGAAATTGAGCCTTCTGATTTATGTACTTTACCGGCGAATACAGTTGTGATACGGAAAAAGACGATATTATCAATGAGAATCTCGGTGGTTCTCAACCAGATCAGATAGATCGGGTTGCAAAAAACCTTCGGGCCTCACACCTAATCCCAGAATAACAAAAATATGTAATTGAATTAACCGAAGACTTTTCTGATCATTTCCATCTAAATGGTGAACGCCTAACCTCCACCCATGTGGCGCAGCATACGATTTCCAAACTACATGACGATACCATTTAGAAAAAGCCTTACCGGCACGCCCATGAAGCTACAGAGACCATAACAAAATTTGGCCGGAAAATCATATGATAGTGAAATCATCGGTGATTTCATATACCCATAAAATTCACTAATCTGCCTTGTCCTAAACAAGCCGGACGCGTATGGACAAAAGAAGTTGTGAATTGTTATTGACTTCAGGGCCTTGAACGAGAAGGTAACCGGTGATTCTTGCCCATTGCGGAATGTTACAGATATTTTGGATCGTTTAGGCCTTCTCGGTTTTACACCTAGCTAGTGGTTTCCACCAAGTGGGAAGACATCTAGACGATAGACATAAAATGCTTTTTCGACTCCCCGGGGCCAGTATGAAAATTTGCTTATACTGACGGGCATACACCGGCTACCTTTCAACGCCTTATGGGCATGGTCCTGAAAGGAATGCACGGGACCGAAGTTTTTGTTTATTTAGATGACATTGTCGTCTATTCCGAAACACTAGAAAAACATGATGTTAAAATAAAGAGATGGGACATGCGGATTGCTTACTATTCGAAACTCATGAATGCGTGCGGACCCGGGTGCAAGATTGCTCCACTGGCGTCTTCAACTTAAAGATTCTCAGTATATTTTTGAGTATAAGAAGAGTAAACTTAATCGCGCCGTGCAGGCCCAGTCTAGTAACCCAAGGATGTTTCGGAAGAATCTCCCGAAAGCAATGTAGTCCAGGAAATTAAAATATCAGAAAAATCGTTAGATCCATCACCCATAAAAGAAGCCTCACAAAAGTTGGGGAGAACAAACCCTGTTCGTACGCTTCCTCTTCATATTAGGTCGATAGAGTGAAAGGTCCTGCCCAAAACTCGATCTTAATGTACCACGCGACAACCTGGTAATTCGGCAAGAGGTGAGCTTGCAGCTCCCGGGAACGCACGAAGAGCACTTTCGGAACGCACTGGAGGAAGGAAAAATCCAGCAGTAGCCCTAGAAGCTCCAGCCAACACTTCTAAACCCCCCAGCTCAATGTGCTTTATAGCTCTTCCGTAGGGTGCAGGAAGTCAATATTAAAACCTGTGCTTCTAGGGCCTCTAAAGTTAAGATCAGCTTATCGAAGCCCCCGAAGCCTTCAGAGACGATACAAGCATCTGTTTCCACATCTGATCTCGATGAATCTTATAGGCCTCCCCAAGCCATCTCTAAGGTCACCGATCTCGATCCAAGCGCAATTTCTAATAGATTACGGAAACGTAGCATGCTCTCTTAAGAACCAAAGACACGCATCCATAGCGATGAATCCTCATCTGACGAATCTTACACTGATGACGGAAATGGTGATAATTCTGACAGACCAGTCTTTCGAAAGAGTCATAGCATGTTTCCTGAAGTAGAGCATACTCTTCCAATCATAAAAGAAAAAGAATCCTCTATATTTCCGCTTGCTCACAAACCATCTGTGCCACCATGGATTGCACAGTCGCCAAGTGATTATGTAGTCATCTATAAAGATGGAACTTGTTCTTATGACAATAAGGGAGATACAAGAGCCGGAATCTGAGTTTGGTTTGGGCCTGACCAATCCCTAAACGCTTCGCAGCAAGTTCAGGGACGCCAAGCTAATAACTCCGCTGAAATCCAAGTTGCCATCGTAGCTGCCCAAAAGGCTCATAAGGCCGGAATAAATAAGAAAGAAAGGTGAAAAAGTACCATAATCATATTATCATTTCCGAGCACTCAACTTTGAATAGCTCTAAGTCACTGAAAATAAATTATGAAAATTCTAAAAAAAAGTTATAGCTTCGTTGATCCTTTCTGTGCAGAATGATGAAATTTAGAGCCAAAAATAATTATTTGTTAATAAGTTGTTAGCAATAACGCAGGGAGGTGTCATCTCCGAAACTAAGGAACATACAGAGATGATTCTTGAAGCAAATTACACATTTCTAGCTTCTGAAAGAGTTGCATGTATTTTCAATGAGCAAAAATTTGCACTTGAATGTTTAAAAAATTATTTTCTTTTAAGTAAAATACAAAATACTTTACGATAATCGAGGTAATTGTATCCTTTTTTTGCATCAGAACTTAGGGACTGTGTAAACAGCCATAGTACGAGACAAGGTCGTATTGCACGCGTATCAGTAGCGCTAGCAAAGTGCCCTGCTGAAAATGCGGTTGCCTCGATTATCGTAAAGTCCTTTGTATTTTTCCAAAAAGAAAATAATTGTTTAAACATCCAAGGGCAACTTTTTGCTCGTTTAAAATACATACAACACTGCCAAAAGCCAAAAATGTGTAATTTGCTTCAAGAATCATTTCTGTACGTTTCTGAGTGACGGAGATGACACCTCACTGCGTTTTTGTAAACAACTTATTAACAAATAATTATTTTTGCCTCTAAATTTCACCATTCTGCACAGAAAGGATCAACGAAGCTATATATTTTTTTCAAAATTTTCATAATTTATTTTTAGTGACATAGAGCTATTCAAAGTTAAGCATTCGGAAATGATAATATGAGTATGGTACTTTTTCAACTTTCTTTCGGCAGGAAATAATGGCTAATCATGTGTCAAATGATCAAAGTGATAAGGAACTCCTCAAAACCTTGGCTGCCCTCGACCCCTTTACAGAAAATGACGATGATGTATTCAATGATCGAGAGAGATTGGAGTCTGTTAATGAAAAACAAAATTTTAATATTGGAAATAGAGATCCTCGTGTTGAACCGCGAGTCATCAACCACTGCGTGGATTAATTTTTCCCATCCTTATTGCGACCGCACTAACAACGTCCAACGCCTGTCCATTCCCTCAGGGACATACCACAGATAAAGGAAGCCCGACCAGATAGAAGATGGAAATTCGACCGCGACTACTCCAAAAATCGAATGCTACGAATGTATTTTATGAGCAATTCAGGAGTAACCCGTCTGAGACTCAATTCAACGAATGGACCGAACCACTAACTTATCGAAGAGATAACTACGCGCATTTTATCTCGGAGGATTTCAAATCCGTAAATCCTATTTTGAAACTTCTCATAGCCAGAGAATATACCAACGTTCACACTATTCAAAAGAAACGACCCCAAAAGGGCCAAGTATTGGTATGTCCTCGAGGCCGCTATAGGATCTACTCAGTAGTAGTTAGAGTGAAACATTCCGATGAAACTAGCTGGTAAGACGTTATATTGGGTTTAAGACGGCTTCGAGAGGCTATGAAACGTGACTGGCAAATGGCGTGCCGAATAGCAAATTCCAGACATTTTTTGGGTTCATTGTCCCAAGATAAAATGAATAAATTGCTTAACGATGCATTCAAGAGAGAAAATGTAAGTCTGACTCTCTGACATGGTAGACTGAAGGTTCCTCCAGAGAAGATGCTACAAAAAATTATCGCGGAATATCATGATAAATTAGTGGGAGGCCATAAAGGCGTCATCAAAACATATAGACGCATTCTAGAACATTTTATGTGGCAGGGAATTGCGAGACGAAATAATCAAGTATCTACGTGGTTGTAAGAACTGTTTAAAGAACAAGCTTTTCCGGGTCCGTAAGCGAGAGACTATGGTTGTTACGGCCTAGCAAGTTAATACGGAAACTCGATAAGATATTCGGAATTAGACAACTCACTACCTCGGTCTAACGTCCCCAAACCAATGGATCACTAGAGCGAAGTCATATTGTGCTCGAAGATTATATCAAGCATTACGTAGATGAGTACGATGATTGAGGCGACTGAGATGTTCTTCAACAACACTTAACTAAGAAATCGGCTCGTAATTGCTGCAAACATACAACAAGCGCTAAACCAACAAGTGACCGAGCTGGAAGTTCGTACACATGAGACGCTGAAGAAAGACCTATCCGAAGGAATAATACGAATGCAGAGAAATTTACCCCTTTTTAACAGCCTAATTGAAAATGCATTCCATCTCTTGACTGGTTTGGTGACTTTCGAAAAGGGAAAATTTGATCTTGAATCAGAAGAACTTGACTTAGATCCTAGGGAAGCAGACCCATATTATTCGAGTTGATTTGAGAAAACTCCACACCCATAGCGAAGAATCGAAAAAACGATTCATAACCCATAATGAAAATTTAGGGAAGCTCATGAAGGAAATAAACCAACTAGAAAACGGTAATACCCGGTTCAATTATACTACGATATAAATGAGGATGTCGCACATCTTAGAAATAGGACTAAAAAAACTATGTTCAATCCGGAAATCAACTAATGACTTCTATCCAAGCAGCCAGAGAACCATATACTGAGGGAAATCCAGAATCACGTTTCACGACTCAAGTTCCCTCTGCCTGGAACATCTATTAGATAGGTGATCTTATATAGATAGGAACAACTACAATAACATTTAGCCAAGGGAGACTGAAAATTTCCCTAGTTATACCCCTAGTTGATAAAAACAATTATATTCTCTACAAGATCCACGCGTTCACTGTACAGCAAACCATTTTAGAAAATGGTTCAGAAAGAGCTCATATCATACCGAGTAAATCCTATTTCGCTCTGGACGAAACCAAGAGAACACATATTTAACTCTATACCAGGGAGACCTTGACGCCAGTTACAAGAAGTGCGAAATCGAGCTCTTGCTCTATCCTAAACTAAATACTTTGAAGACTTGTGACGTACGGATTTACGATGGATTTACTCTCTAGTAGAAGAAACCTCGGCTGAGATAATTTGCCAAAATTCAATTCATAAGGGCCTTAAATTATCGGGATCAAGATTGATCCAACGAATGACTGGTTGCAGCGTAAGGATGGAACAATTAACTTTACCAGGTCTGACATTAAAGATGGATGAAAAGGATTTTTCTATGATTCACCGATACATCTGCAATTAGAGAAAATTTTTTCCAATTCTGATAAAGAACGAACATCTTCAGAACTTCACCACAAAACTAATAGAAGGCTTGAAGGAAACATACGGCGGTTTAATTGCTGATCAATCGTTATTGGACATCAAAAGGCAACTTTCCCACCTACAAGCCCAGAAACAACAGATGGAACACCACCAAACCCCATCGCAAAGCACAAACATAGGCCTTGGGAGTATTATCTCCATAATAGTCGTGTACCTGACGCGGAAACATCTAATGCTACTCAGCTTGACTGTAGGGACGGTCCCCGATGCTCGATGTACAAGAAGACGAACCACAGATGCTCCCAATGATGTCGAGGCTGGAGCTTAGCCCCCACACCAACCAGCAGACTATGAAGTGCCGATAGTTGCACCAAGAATACCCCACTAAGGCAACCAGATTTTAATGAGCCAGTGCTGTGAAGAAAAAATAAAGTGATCCCCACGGGAATTTCGAAAGTGAGAGTGCAAGCCAAAAACTATTGTATTTAGATACTTAAAGAACACTATAAGCAGTTTAGGTATTTGGAAGTTGTGCTCCACGCTTTCATTGGCAAAAGACACTATGTAGAAAGTTAAGGTGAAATTGTAAAGTCAATAGAGCATTTAACTTCACATTTCCGATTGAAAAAAGTCTCACGCTGGCGAGAAATTTAATTTTTTTTTTTCGAAAAAAAAAATATATATACAGGACAGAAAACAGTGGCCGCGAGGATGAAGTACCAGACATCTCACGGGCGACTGAGGGAAACCATCAGGCACAATACCAGAGGTATGTCCAAAGTGCTCTAGGTTCCTATCTCCACGATTTCTCAATTTAAATTCATTTGCCTGTTCTTATTTAATAAAAGCGGTAGTTTGTACAATTTTTCAATTTTTATTCGTAATTTATAATTTTGTTGAAAAAAAAACCTTAATGTAGGGTTAGTCCTATTTAAATATCTTCTTTCAATATTAACCCAAATCCTAAGATGGAATATAAGGTAGCGTGAATCGAAGTAAGCAGCGGAGGATGTTCAGTTAGAACCTCCTCAGAATATCGGCTGCGATATCAGCCCGGGTCCTTCAGATGGCTGGTCTGATTATCTACCAACTGAGCTACGCAGAGACGAGAACATTTACTTCATAACCTCCTTACAAGCTGAATATCAACGTCATTTCTTATATGAGTATTTGTAAGATTTTTATTACTTATTCCAGACATAAAAGTTATATTTTTATTATTAGTGTAGGGTTGTTGACCAGCGAAATTAATAAATACTTTTAAATGTTAATTTTGTCTGGCGACTGGTCTAAATCAGTATGATTAAATTCTCGATCAATCTTAAGATTTGAGAAAACAATACTCTCTAGCTCCGCCGGGATATGAGCCCAGGTCCTTCAGATTTCCGGTCTGATTTTCTCTACCAAGTGAGATACGCAAAGACGATAATATTTTCATCACAAACTCCTTACAAGCTGAATGTCAACGCCATTCCTTATACTTGTAAGACTTTTATTAATTATTCCAAACCTGAAAGTTATATTTTTATTGTAAATGTAGAATTGTCGACCATCAACATTAATCAATAATTTTAGATGTTAATTTTGTCCGTCTACTGATCCAAATCAATATTATTAAAATATTGATTAATCTTAAGATTGTGAATGACATGGGATAAAGACCGGATCGGCGTAAACGTGGTGTACGTAAGAGAAGTGCGTTTTCCGTATTCTCAATGAAGCTGCAGCAACTCCAAAGGAGTTGTCCAGGTCTGGAACTTCGGGATTCTCGGTAACCACTGCACGACGTCTGTTCCCTACTGAATGTAAGATTTACCTACCCTAACCTAGAATTACTATTTAAATTTACATTCGGAAACTTACTTCAAGACTAAATAAACTTTAAAAAAAGAATAGGCTAAATCTATACAAAGTAATAGTGCACACTACATTTTTAGATCTACACTTAAATAATCAGGGTTTTCAGTTTGTATTGCTCATGGAATATGTCGCGGTTTGAGTATTTTGATCGCTATTAATTAAGTCTGAGGAAGATCGATAATGAGTAGAAAGCCACCACATTACAACATCTCAAATGTCTCCCCCGCCCCTGCCCCATCATTATGTGGAATTGTTAAATTCACATATCAATTTTCCGATTAAAGAACGACGTCGAATGCTGCGGCTGATCACAAGCTGGCTGCACGGCTGGAGTTGCATGCATCTTTTAATCTACTGATTTTCATTCAATCTTATAGCGCCATTTTCAATGCTGATGCGACAGTAAAAATTTGTTATCATAAAGAACCAAACTTCATATCAAAGGCATTATTTGGCTATTTTACAGCATTTAAATTTGTTTTTTTTTGTGTAATCAACTGTTAATAACAAATTTTTTAACTTTTTTGGTAGTTCGATAACGATCCACATTTTTGCAATGGTCTTTCTCGCTTTAGAAAATCTTTTCTTAAACTTGTTATGTACAGATTAGCAGAGAATAAGATGTAATGCAATAACTTAGTATTTGTATCAATACTGGATTTTCTGGTATGGTTCTCACTGTATCTTTTAAAGTCTTTACTTTTAGCTTCTTGTTCCTCTTCTGAAGATTGACCATTTGGGACAAGGGAGTCAATTATGTTGGGACCATTAATTAAAACTTTATGCATTGATACAGGCATGAAGTACGAACTGTGTCTTTCTACATACAATTCTGCTGTTTTCCGACAATGTTTGCGCAACATGTTTGTATCGGTTGGTTCGTCACATACCAAAAGTTTTTCAAATTGTTCATCGAAGCTAATAATTTTGGAAATCGTATCATAGTTTTCACTTTTTAATAATATCAATCACAGTCTTGTTGCTCAATGTCTGTAAATTAGTTAGCAAATAAACATTATTTGATGAAACTGAGTGCTATAGTGTCTTAATCCTTCTTTTCTTGGGTTTCTCGGAGCATTCCCCGAAGCTCTTTGTTTTCCGAATATTTGACGAGGAGGCTTCTGATGGTGCCGAAATTTTTAAGTCTAACCACGTTTTATATTGCTCTAGAAACTTTTCCTTACGTTTTTCCTTATCTGAGAAGAATGTCTTCTATTTTTTGGCCAATGACGGCATAGAATAGCGTGCAAGGTTGGCGCGAATATGCTCTCGTAAATTGTCAGAAGGATTATACTTTGCCTGTAAAGAATTCAGCAGATTTTCTCTGATTAAGAACTCAAATGTATGAGCATATTGCTCCACTCCCTATTGCAAACTTCGAGAGACTCCATCTCCAACAAATCTTAAGAAACTTGAGAATTATACTAAATGATATAACCTGTACAAAAAAGCGCAGTTGAAGAAAAACATCATAACATTTAAAAACACACAGTTAGTAAGAGCGACCGTGCACTCAACAAAGCGAGAAAGCCAAAAGACAAGACTACAAAATAGGTATAAGAATTTAGGCAGTTGCAAAGAGTATGTGTACAAGTACTCGCAACAATACGAGAAATACAGAAAATTAAATTCTGAAATCACATTAAGAGATACTAAATCAAAGTATTCATCAACGATAATGTATAAGGGTAAAAACGAAAAGGCGGAAATGCAGAAGAAGTGAGTATCGATATGAAGTTAGTGTCTGCGATGCCGATATTCATTTGTTTCTGGATTTATATATATCGAGAATGCAGAACAAGTGAGTACTAATATGAAGTTAGTGCCTCTAGTGCCGATATTCATTTTTTCGTGATGTAAGTGTATCACGTGCAGTTTCAACGATATCAGTAAAATAGAAAGTGTTAAACAGTTATCAAATGCTATAGATTCATAGTATAAAAAATTATTAATTTATACTTGGTGGCCCAATATTATACTTCGGATTTATTTCCAAGTAATATGTGATCGATTCCATCGAAAAAATTTATTTATTCCTTCAAAAATACTTGATATGGATATTTCTTTATAAAAATTACGCTTGAAATAACAAATTATTTATTACCTTTTATCAATTCAACTAAACATTCAACAGATTTTTTAGCATTTGCATTGCTATGGCACATCTTTTATTGATAGTTGCTTACAGCTTTCCAGGTATTTTTTATTGAATCAAAGCATTTTTCAAAAACCGGTTGTGATGTTGCAGTTTGACACCATCGCAATGATCCTTTAGAAGCTCTAAAATCTTAAAAATAAGATAGAAATTTGACACTAAATTTCAACCAAATTCAAGATATCCTAACCTAAAAGTGCAAAAAACGCGTTTTTAGCTGTTTTTGAGGTTACGTAACTGTAACAGAAAAATGTCTACCACAAAGCTAATATGGAATTTAAAGATACTAATCTTCCCCTTTCAAACCTACTTGGATTTATTAGTTATCTTTATTTTTCACCAAAATATTGTAATTTGAAATTTTTTATTTTAGCGTTTCAACCCATTAACGCTGAGGTGTTCAGATTTATACAACGCATTCTCTATTGCTGACGGTACGATATTTTTTCTTCAAAATATTATGTCACGGGTTTTTGAGGGTGCCCTTTCTATTGCCGGTGTCAGTTTTGTGTTATAACCCCTAGAAGATCCAATATGGCGGCTACAATTTAGGGCTTTAAAAAATAACAAAGGATCCCGCACAAAATACCAACAAAAAAGCGTACCGTCGTTTAGAACCAAACTTTGCACATTGATAACACAATAAGAAATATGGAACCCGTGCTCTTTCATTTCTACGGAAGCCGTTTCCAAGGGGTGGAAGTCACCCCTAACAAGCCACAAGCATGCTAACCCATTTAACTCTGGGAACAATAAGTTTAGTCGCATATTTTTCTTTGAATAATGAAGTGCCATGCCACAAGTGGGTTAACCCACCTACCTGCTAATCCACCTAAACCCAGAAATCACCCCTACCAAATCATAAGCAGGCTAACTCACCTAACCCTGGGAGCAGCGAATTTAGTCATTTACATTTCGTGAAATAATTGAATTCAACACTACAAGTGGGCTAACCTTGAAATGAAAATTTTCAATTTAGCGTATTAACCCATTAACGCCGAGGTGGTATGCCATTGTCCCTTGAAAATTTTATCTGAGGGGTTTTCGCGGGTTCCTTTTCAATTGGCTCAGTTTTTTGTTATAACTTCTAGAAGAGCGAATATGGAAAACAGTTAGGGCTTTAACAACAACAAAAATTTTACTATTATGATTCATTTAATATTGTAAATTTACTTAGGATTTTCCAGCTTACTAAGGCAAGACCCAATATTTTTCAGCCATTTAAGGCTCGACTTGGAATTGTCCAGCTAAGCAAGAAAGTACTTAATATTTTCCAGCCATTTAAGGCAAGACTTTAGATTGCCCAGCCAATTATCGCAAGCCTTTTGATTTCCTAGCCAATAAAGGTAAGACTTTTTATCGTCCAGCCAGACAAGACAAGACTTTGAATCGTCCAGCTAGGTAAGGCAAGACTTACGATTGCCCAGACAGTTAAGGCAAGACTTGGGAGTGTCCAGATAAGCAAGGAAGTACTTAATATTTTCCAGTCAATTGAGGCAAGACTTTAGATTGCCCAGCCAATCGAGGAAAGATTTACGATTGCCCGTTCAGTTAAAGCAAGACTTGGGATTGTCCAGCTACGCAAGGAAGTACTTAATATTTATCATCAAATTAAGGCAAGAGTTTAGATTGCCCAGCCAATCAAGGAAAGACTTTGAATTGTCCAGCCAATAAAGGCAAGAATTTGTATCGCCCAGCCAGTCAAGGCAAGACTTTAAATCGCCCAGTCAGTCAAGGCAAGAATTGGGATTGTCCAGCTACGCAAGGAAGTTCTTAATATTTTCCAGCCAATTAAGGCAAGGCTTTAGATTGCCCAGCCAATCAAGGAAAAACTTTAGATTGCCCAGCCAATCGAGGAAAGACTTTGAATTGCCCAGCCAATTAAGGCAAGACGTTGTTTGCCAAACCAGTCAAGGCAAGACTTTGAATTGCCCAGTCAGTCAAGGAAAGACTTTGAATTGTCCAGCCAGTTAAGGCAAGACTTACGATTGTATGTCCAATTAAGGTGAAACTAATTGCTTGTTTTCTTATTCAAACGTTCGCGCTTCATTTCAAACGATCATTGACGAGACTTTCGTTTATGATTAGTAGGGTCATTATTATTTCTTTGCAAAGGCCAGCAATAGTCGGCCATCATTCTTACATTGCATCGACCTTGATAATGTTGCTCTTTTTGGTGAAAGTCTTGATGAAAACGTTCACCCATTTCTTCACTGAATGCTCCAACATTTTCTGGGAAATAATCCAAATGAGATTTGAGAAAATGTAATTTCATACTTATCAAACAACCTAATCTTTTAAAATTCTATAACATACTAGATACAATAGTTCTAAACTTTGGATCCCGATTGTTCCCTAAAAATTTCGGTACAACATCTTTGAAATTCAACCATGCATCCTTTTCAATAGATGTCATGGTTTTGATAAAGTTATCATCTTTGATAAGTTTTCTTATATCGGGCCCAACAAAAATACCTTGCTTAACTATGGCATCACTTAAATGCGGAAATGTAGATCTCATATAATGGAAACATTCTCCTTCGGTGTTTAGGGCTTTCACAAATTGCTTCATTAACCCTAGTTTTATATGGAGTGGTGGCAATAATACTTTCTTTCTGCCAACAAGACTTTCATAAACAACATTATACTGACCAACTGTCCACTCTAATCTGTCTGGCCATTTCTCCGTTATCCAAGATTTCAGTGTAGTTGAGTGACCTACTGGAATTGCAGCGTGCTTATTTCCATTGTGTAATAGTGCCAGGTAACAATAGTTTCTTCTCTTTGAGTCTTGAATCGCAAAGCTCAGCTTTATCTTTTGGAAGATCAAGGTCACGTATAAAATCGTCTAATCCGTCTTGGTCAAAAAATTTAGGACTTTCATCATCTGATTCTTCCCAAGAAGAATCTTCAGTTGCATTAGGATCGTCAGTATCCATTGATACGTGAGTTGATCGGTCACTTTTGATTTCAGAGTGATTTCTAATACCAATCTTGGCTGGTGTAACACTTTTTACATCAGGGTAAACGATCTTCTCCAAATACTTTTTAGAAAAACCTCCTGTTTTGCATAAGCAAATGTAACAATTAGTATCATGATCGTTGTGCTCACGCCAAACAGGTGGTTGAATAACAGTCTGCGTCTTGGTACTTTCATCTTCCCAATTTGACAAATTTAATCTACAAGCATGACAAATTGAGGTTGGTACCCACGGTTTATCCAAATTTTTCATTGAAGTTCCATAACAGTTGAAGTATTACGTTTTTATCGAATCATTAATTGATCGACGGTATTTCTCCGTTTCATAATTTCAACAAACGTGACAAAACGTATTAACTTTCTTAGCGCAAGGAGTTCTTGAACTCATTTTTTTTCTTATAACGAACAGTAACGTGGAAATTATAAAACTCACTATATACAAAAATCATAATCGACACGGAATGTAACCGCTAGACAGATTTCAAAAACAAAAAGAATTTTATTATCTACGCATCCAACCGTTAGCCCGTCACTCAAACGTGATCTCTAACACGGAAAGATTTGTAGCAAAAACGAATTTCATCACCTACGCATAACACGTCATAAAAGCGTCACCAGCTCAGTGAGCCAGCTAGGGATCGAAGACTCTCTGCGCCGTAGAACGGCGCGCACATACAGCGAATATGAACATTAGAATGCACATAGAGTGCGCAGTAGCATTCCGCACAGTTCGTCCTCTTTTGTTTTATCAATGTGCGAAGTTTGGTTCCAAACGACTGCACGCTTTTTTGTTGGTATTTTGTGCGGGATCCTTTGCTCTTTTTTAAAGCCCTAAATTGTGGC
Source organism: Belonocnema kinseyi (assembly GCF_010883055.1). NCBI lineage: Eukaryota > Metazoa > Arthropoda > Insecta > Hymenoptera > Cynipidae > Belonocnema > Belonocnema kinseyi. The sequence goes on along the minus strand of NC_046665.1, from coordinate 6,768,696 downwards.
TGTCATATTGAATCTTCTAGGGGTTATAACAAAAAATTGACACCGGCAATAGAAAGGGCACCTTTGAAAACCCCTGAAAAAATATTTTAAAGAAAAAATATCGTACCGTCAGCAATAGAGAATGCGTTGTATAAATCTGAACACCTCAGTGTTAATGGGTTAAAACGCTAAAATAAAAAATTTCCAATTAAAATATTTTGGTGATAAATAAAGATATCCTATTAAATCTAAGTAGGTTTGAAAGGGGAAGATTAGTGCTTTCAAATTCCATATTAACTTTTGTGGTAGACAATTTTCTTTTTCTATTACATAACCTCAAAAACAGCTAAAAAACCCGTTTATGCACTTTTAGGTTAGGATATCTTGAAAACCTGACGTACAGGAGCAATTTTGAGCTCGGGTTCGGATTCAGCGCATCAAAATCCTTCGGAAATGTTTGGTCTGGTCTCTGGCTTTAAAATTTGTCGGCCTGTGTAATTTAAGATAAGTTTATTTGTTTCTTGAGTGGGAAGGGTCAAGAATTTTTTCACCACATGACGTCGTCGACTAGGATTCACGTTATCTCCTTTTCTAGGGAGGCTTCTACAGTCCAGAAACCTTCTTAGTACTTCCTTCAGGCTGATTCTGGTATCTTTTGGGTTTTTTGGCTTCAAGGTCATTTACATATTCAAGGCTCGTTCCTGATGAGGCTGGACCATGGACGAATTACCCAAAATTCGTAATTAAGATGTAATTACGCTCATTTGAAGTATCGATTTTAAGGGCGAATTGAGAAAAAATTCTATAAACTGATAGGCGATTCGGCCTAGTTTGTCGTACCGTTTGAGAGTTTAAAATTTTATCTCACTATAGTTTGTCTGATACAAGAAATATACAACTAATAACGCCTGTATGTTTCTCAATATCGTTTGAGGGTTGGTGGAAGA
>NC_046665.1:6764084-6767760 GCF_010883055.1 Belonocnema kinseyi | reverse complement strand
CCATCCGCCAATCATCGGGCAGGAATCAGCCATCCCTTATCGGCCTCAAGTCCTGTGGTTCGGATTCAACACGTGGCAGATCATGCGCCTAAGGAAACGGTCTACAGGCGGGAAGCAAGGAAGGAAGTGAGGGGAAGCGACGACAGCGAGGCAGACCAGCGGAGTGTGCGATCATCTGTCTCTCTCATGACCGCAGATTCCCATCCTAATTTTCGCGCGTTAGCCTCTCTCTCTCTCTTTCCTCCGTTTTTCGTAAGTGACTCCTCTCTCGCGGTGATCGATACGCCCAGCTTGCGTCTCAACCAGTATAACTTGTAAGCTCGAGGTGTTAATTGTAGTGTCTGCTACTGCAGTCTGTTTAAGGTAGGACTTGAATCCTGTTTCTTGGTGATTCAACCAGGTATTTTGCTGTCTTTTTTTAGACTCAAAGAATTCTAATAACTCTTTGGCTGGATCGCTATGTTTAGTGCGTAGTTTATAATAATGGAGTGCCGGCTAGTGATTCAATCTACGCCCAGTGTTGCGTGTTTTCTTTACGTAACGTTTTCTCAGTGTACTCTTAATTTAGTAACCCGATCAATGGATTATATAACGTTTCTTTCGCCCGTTTTCAAGATGTAAGTATCGTCTGTGACCTCTCTATCGACCCTTTTTCTCTTGTAACATATTCATCGATTGTTTAATAGACTCCCCTACAAGTGAGTCTCAATGAACATTTTTTAAATCGTTTGTTGATTAATCTTATTTTTTGCCGGATTTCGCTTCGTTTCTTAGTCCATTTTAAGGGATTCTTGAGATTTTGATTTATTTTATCGCATATTGTTGGCTATCGTGTCGTATTTTTTGCCGTTCTGGTTAAATTCGGGTTAGAATACCCGAAAGCTTTTGGAAATTAGGATTTAAAGATTGCCTTTAGGAAGGCTGGCGCCCTGAGGTATGCGTGTTTTTATTTTTTATTTTACTCATGTGCGAGGCCCATAGGACCTTGATTTAATTTAAATAAAATGGCAGCGTGACAGAGTACACTTCAAAAGTCAATTTTTATTATTTTTTAAATTAAATAATGAAACAAAATGAGACAAAATTTAAAAATCTCCATGCCAGTTCGATGCGAAACTTTATGAGCTTTCATTTTATAAAAAGTTAAAACCGGATAATAATTATCTTCTGAAAATCAATTTGTCCGCGGACAGTTTTTTTGTCCGCGAACAGTTTTTTTGTCCCACTGTGCAGCACGACTGCTTGAAATAGCCGTGTAGAAGCACAGCCGTGAAGGGTTGTCTAGTTCCTCGAGCAAGAATATATGTGGAACTTTTATTTTTTGATCAAAGAATCTAACTATGGACGATTCCAAGTTAGTGGAATTCGTATGAAAGCATCCCTGCATATTTGACGCAAAAAACCAATCCTACAAGGTCCTTTATATCGGAGACAAGATATGGGAAGAAATTGCGGAAACAATTAGAAATAATTACATTACATACATACATCATTACATAATACATTATTTCATACATAAATAATTATAAACGCTCATTTATACAATAATTATATTGTGGGAACGTTTTGTTTCACATGCAAATAGAAAGTTTATCACATATTCATTAATAAATTCGAATAATTAATATTAGTCTTGTCTTATTGTCTGCTTCACATTTTCACATGACTTTCCCTTTAGTTCATATTACATTATTGATCGCACATAATTAAATTCTTGAATAATGAATTAGAAAAATTTTCGGGCAACTACGTTATTTAAAAGTTGTTTCTTTATGAGAATCTTTTGGAACCCCTCCAGATCACTGGTAGTATAAAAACTGCATCTTTTGTTAATAAAATTAATAAACGATCTTCCTCATCATCGAGAAAATTTAATAATAATTTTAGTCTTTCTGCTATAGTTAGCAACGAATCTACCTTCTAATATATCTTAGAAACAGCCGCAGCGTTCGAAATTCACCTTAAGATTTGAAAAGAATGAGTTTCTAGGGTGCACACTTGTGATCCCTTAAGACAAGGCAGTTGTATAACTACCATCGAACTTCACCTACCTATTAAGTAATTTCGTTTTAGCGCTCAATTTAGTCTAGCCTTACCACCCTGCAATGATCAGTCAAACTGATCTCTCTCATTCACACCTTTTCAAAATACCCTGGACTTCAACACGAGACGTGACACTACAAAAAGGCATAAAAATTCAAGTTTGGTAACCTAAAACTGTATAAGCGTCAATGTGCAAAGAAGCATACGTGCCGAATTTCTGCATTCTAACAGGCTATTTGTGCCCAAGTTTGAAACTGCAAAATTGAGTAAGTGCCCATAATTGGCACTCTAAAAGAGCATAAGAGCCAAAGCGACCACCCTATCATAAAACCACCTTTTAAAAAAAAAATAAAACATGAAAGTTAATAAATTTAAATACTATATATAAATAGGCTATGAAACCATGTTTTTAGGTGCCTGTAGCCAACTTTCAATCACTTTTAAATTTCTGAATTTATTAAGCAAACAAATTTTCCAGGAATAGTATCCAGCTATCGTATAAATTCGATATCCAAAATTGGTTTGCTTCTCCCTAACGATACGCAGAAACTGAAGGAAAAGAATTTAAAATTGTCAATTTGACAAAGATTTTACTATATAAAGTATTTCTTAATACTTACTTGCCGGCTGAGTTCACTATGCAGTTGATTTACAAGTATCCTGTGTTCTTGAAGAGAAATTTTTAGAAACTCGTTTTTTTCTGATAAGTTACCCAATGAACCCATTTCAGTAGACTCATTATTATCACCTAAGGCATTAGCAACAGAAAAAGCCATTTGTAACAAGTGTTCAGTTTGCAAGAATGAAGTATCTTGTATCACTCCGAGATCGAGTGAATTATTAGATCGAGTATCAACATTACTTATTTGATCAACTGCTGTCTCGTACTGACTATTTTCCTCTAGCGATAAATCACTTTTGATACTACTTTTATTAGTTTTTAACAAATTTTCAGGTGGATAAGTATATACTCTAGATTGTATTTCCTGAATTTTTATTTTTTGTGAACATGAATTTTCCTCAATCTTTTCAATTTTAGAACGGATCACACTTTCCTGAAAATAAATAGCTTATTACACAATTTAACAAGTAACCATTAGCACTATGCAAAGTGACTCGAACCGAACTGATTTCCAATTTCAGGCACGTCAGAAATCGATCGAAACTAACATTTAACCGTTAAAATGTCTTCAAAAATTGACTTTCAACGTGCCCAGTTACTTAAAAAAAAAAAGGTTTCGAACTTTTTCTTATTCGAATTTAGAAAAGCTCCGTTTATATGCTGATTCAGTAATATGTGTTTTTCCCCATTTACGAGGAAATCTACATTGAAATAGTCAGTTTTTCGTTGAAAAAAAGGACTTTATAATTAGGATTGGCAAAATTCTGTATATGAAGCCGACGTGGCGAACATTTCAAAGTTGATTTTCTCTCTTTGTAAAGTTTCTGACTTACATATTGTAAACCAAAATAACTGCTATTCAATATTAAACTACGATTTGGACAATTCTGAAGTTTATGTTTAAATGCTAAATTTGCGTACATAAAATTCATTTCATATTAACATGATATTCAAAACCTTTCGTATCGACTTTCAACGCGCGTAGACCCTCGATGCGGACTTCAATATATA
>NC_046665.1:6759086-6763984 GCF_010883055.1 Belonocnema kinseyi | reverse complement strand
GAGCTCAGATCTCTTGATATCGGGACAAGAAAGGTTATGCACATGAACAAAAGCATGCATCTTAAGTATTCCGTTCCGCGACTGTACATCTCACGCCGCCAAGGGGGTCGCGGAATATTGAGTCTTGAATGTCATCGCAACAGGATTATTCTGGGTACAGCACATAGAGGTGCTCAATAGGGCCCTTTTGCGGAGCCTATGTACAACATTTATTTTTGCACGAAACAAAAGTAGGTCTTGATTTGTAAAATAATCTTCAAACATCGGTAATCCATAGATAAATGTTTTCACCGGCACGATATCAGTATTTATGAGAGGATGCGAATCTGAGTTTAATTGACAAACAAAGTTTGAGAAAAAGTATATATATTTAAAATAACAAATAGGAGGTGCAATACATCAATGCGATACGCGAGGACGTAGCTTACTCTAGTACAAGCTAAACGAGACTGAGAGTCCTAACCGAGCCAGAGCACTAGGCGTACATGTTAGTAACTATAGTAGGAAACTGGCCATCTATAGTTTCATGTTTACATGCTTCATTTACCTTCATAACCCTCAGCATATACACCTCTGACAAAATGATGTCTTACATCTATGCATTTCGTCCAAGAATGATACATATTATTCTAAGCTAGCTACATCGCCCCTTGATTGCAATTAAAAAGAGTGATCGTCTTTGTCTAACAACTGCATGTTATACAGCAAGCTGTGCAAGTACAATGCCTCCTTAGTGGCCTCCACCACTGCCGTGCATTCGGCCTCGACACTTGACAATGCGACAGTTTTCTGCTTTCGCGCTTTCCAGCTAATAACTGACCCCCCTAGGATGAACCCGTACTCCGAATATGAACGACGATATATTGCGTTTCCCGCCCAGTCAGCATCGACTACACCGAATAAGCCCAGACACGATTTTTCAAATGCAAGTCCACAGTGAACTGTGCCTTTGAGATAACGCAGCACTCTTTTTGTGGCTTTCCTGTGCTCTGCGTTGTAATTTGTATTGAACTTATTTAAGTAATTTACAACAGGGTACGCGATGTCTGATCTCGTTGTGACCGTCAGATATTACAACGCACCAATAAAGCTCTGATATGATACGTGACTCTTTGTTATCAAGCAATATCAAGCAAGAGTCAAACTCTCCAGTAGTAACGCTTTCCGCGCCCGACCACCCAACTCGTACGTATTCTTGATCTTATCCCAAATTTCCTTGGACGTTTCCAGATCATGAATTCCGTTGGATATTAGTAGGTGTGACATCGCGACCGCCACTGTACTCTTATACAGCAGTGATACACCGCGCCCAATATGGACTTTTCGCGTCCTCTGGGCCCATAACCTGGTGAAGGGATGCGAATCTGATTTCAATTCACAAACAAAGTTTGAGCAAAAGTATATATATTTGAAATAAAGAAATGGAGGTGCAATAGACCAATACGATACGTGAGGAAGTAGCTTACTCAAGTACAAGCAGAACGAGGCTGAGGGTCCGGACCGACCCTGAGTGCTATGCGCACATGCTAGTTACTATTGTAGAAATCTGGCCATTTATAGTTTCATGCTTACATACTTCGTTTATCCTCAACAAGCATAATGCTCATAAATAAATTTTCCTATATATTGTTAAATAAATATAGTTAAGTAAATTCCCAAAAATTATAAACAATATAATTGTTCAAATAATTAATTTCAAAATTTTTTTTAAACACCTGGATATATTGCCGAGAAGAATCCAGAACAATCTTTACTTTTTCTATAGGTCTTTTAGTTTATTTTATAATAAAGGTTGAATAATCTAATATCGTAAAGGTATGATCGTGGAGGTGGAAAATACAATATTTACACTAACTTTTTTGCATAGTTAAACATTTTTTTCCTTGATGATACGTCAATGTATGTTGTTTGTCACTTATTAACACTCAATTCTTTATTAAAATTGTTAAATAAATTACTAAAAATTATAAACAATATAATTATTTAAATCATTAATTAAAATAAAATGAAAAAAACACCTGGCGATATTGCCGAGATGAATCCAGAACTATCTTCACTTCTTCTATAGGACTTTTAGTTTTTTTATAATAAAGGTTAAATGTTAATTAACAACGTTATTGTTTAAAAAATGACTTTTTTATGTGAAAAAAATACCTAGAGATATGGCTCAGACGATTCTGGTGGTGTTTTTATTTTTTGGCTACGACTATTATTGCATTTTTTATTCAAGGTCGAAATTTCATATCTATATGCATAGCTAACTTCTGGGTCGTGATTATATGATACATACACCTCTGCACATAAACACTCATGCAATCATTTAGAATCTGACCAATGTGGATAGCGTTTTCCTATGTATAAACCCATTCATATGGCCAACTGAGTTGATCATTTTTAGATATTTTTCTCCAGACATTTCTTTTTTTAATTTTCACTAGAACTTTCAACAGATTACTATCTTAGCACTGTGTGCAACGATAGACTGAAGCTACTGAAAGTTGATTTATGATTGAGCTAGAGTTACATCAACATGGATTTCAGCAAACAGATGGATACTTTGCTTCAAATTGTTAGAAAAAGTAATGTGATACGACGAAAGTATTGAATGCTAAAAATGTTTAAAGCCTATAACAAAAGTATGCTAAGTGAAACGTTCAAGACCATAGTGAAACCACGGCCGAGACTATTCAACATTACTAAAGATTCTACCAATGAAAATATTGATCAAGTGTTACCCGCGTCAAAGAGTGAAATTGAGAAAACGCCGCTTTAAGTAAACGATGAAGTCCGATTTACAAATGAATTTTTAACAAAAATGATGAATATTACACTGTAATCCTTAAACTTTTAACACAGAAAAAAAAAGAATTATGAAACATAAACATTAACTTGCAAAGAAAAAGAACTTTTAGTACAAAATAATCGAATTTTGCCCAAATATGTGGATTCTCGACGAAATAGCTGAATTTAAATTTTCAATTAAGGCCATGTGATGAGTATAAAAGCTGATCAAGTCAGCCCTAAAATCAATATTTTTTCATCCATATTGAAAAATAAAGGTTTAAATAACGCGGAAATTTTTTTTCGGGAAATTTTAATAAATATTAAAGGATCGTTTGTGGCCTTGCAAAGAGTTGGAAGAAAAAAGTTTATTTATGCAAATAATGATTATCGACAGACATATTTAGGTTTTACAACAGAAGATTGACTTTGAACTTTCTCTGTCGGTAATCATGCAATCTGTTTTACCCACAGACCCCTAGAAGTTCGAAGTTGCCTACTCGCTGCGCTAGTGCTGCTTTGACACATGGCCTTAACAAAGACAAATTTTTACCACAATTTTTGGATTTTAAACATGAAAAGAATAATTTTCATCCAAAAATGGACATTCAAATTTTCAGCTGAAAGCAATTATTTTCAACAAAGCTGAAATAAATGCTTGGCAGCCGAACGACGAGGAGGTAGAGAAGCAGATAGGGAAGTTGAAAAAATCGAAGGCAGCAGCGATTGACGGGGTAGAGAACGAAGCGTGGTTGTTTGGCACACAAGAGATAAGGCAGAAGATGAAGGGGGTAGTGAAATAAGTATGGAGGGGTGAGAAATTCCCAAGAGGGTGGAGAGAGGGGTTGATCGTACCACTGTATAACAAAGGGGATAGGAAGAGGCAGGGAAATTATAGAGGAATTACGCTCATGAATACTGCGTACAAAATATACGCGATGATGTTAGCAGATTGGCTGCGAGAGAATGTTGAGGGGAAAGGAACATTGCCGGAGATGCAGGCAGGCTTTAGAGAGAGAAGGAGCGCTGTTGACAATATTTACGTCTTGCAACACGTGGTGGATAGAGAATTAGCCAAAAAGGGTGCTAAAGTGTACGCGTTTTTTGTACATCTAAAGAGCGCGTTCCCGTCGGTGGATAGGGGGAGGTTGTGGGAGGAAATGGAGGAGAGGGGAGTGAAGAGGGTCCCGATCGAAAGGGAGGTATATGAGGAGACGAAAGATAGCGTGAGGAGGGGAGGGAATCTCTGAGGGATTCTGGATGGATAGGGGGTTGAGGCAACGGTGCCCACTTAGCCCAACGCTTTTTGCAATTTTGATCGCTGATATGGAAAGTAAGCTAGGGGCCGGAGTGGAAGGAGGGGTTAGGGTAGGAGTTAGGGTAGGAGGAGTCAGGATATGGTCACTCGCAAATGCAGATGACATAGTGCTGTTGGCAAAGAGCGAAGAGGCTTTAAGGGACATGATGAAGTCGAGCGTGTAAATATGAGGAGAAATTTTTGGAAGAGGGGGGAAGAAAATTGGTTTTGAGTGTTGGTGGGAGAAGGAGAACAGACGTAGTGGTGCAAAGATGGAGGTGGAAAGGGGAAGGTATTTTAGAACGAATGGATTGCAGATGGATGAATTTAGCAGAATGCACGAGGAAGGAAGGTATATGAGGTGGTTCAAAAGAATAGCATGAAGACGGAGAGGGCAGAAGGACAGGAGAGAATAAGAGAGTCAAGGTGTAACGGAAACTATGAGTGGATTATGCCAAGGGAAAGAGCGCAATATGTGTGTAAGAAAGGAGAGCAAGGAATTCAGGAACTTATAGCGAGAATGAGGTGCGGGTGCATGGAGAAGTATAATGGGTTCTGGCTTTCTAGAGAGAAGAGATTGTGTGAATTGTGCAGGAAGGGGGATGCAAAATTGGAGCATTGGTTGGAGGAATGTGAAGAGGTGGAGAGGAGGGGGATAAGCATGGAGGTATTGTTTCATGAAAGGGATGACAAAAGGTTGCGCTATAGGAGCGAGCGGATTATTTACCAGGTGTATACATATGAAACCGGTATTTTTTCAAGAAAAAAACACATTTATTTCAAGAGAATGATAACAAATATTTTATTCAAAGTATGCGCC
>NC_046665.1:6747696-6758986 GCF_010883055.1 Belonocnema kinseyi | reverse complement strand
AATACGCCAATTAGCACAAATGGTAAGCTCCGACAGTGCCTACAAGTGTGCCTACTGGCCGCTAAATGGCAATACCGGTTTCATATGTATACACCTGGTATAAGGTGTGGATGGATGGTACTGTGTAAGACGTAGTTGTAAGAAAATTCTGTAAAAAAATGGAAGTGTAAGCAAGTCAATTTTTTAAGGCTAGCAGGCCGAAAAAATAAACGTTTATCTATCTATAAAAGTTTTATACAAAAATAAATGTAAAAGCACGTAAGCTTCGAATGAAACAAACGTTTCAGGATTTAACTGAGACTGATTTTGCGCGAATTTTCATTTTATTTATTTTTTGAAATAATAATTTTATTTTTGGGAACATTTTTGGTAATTTACAAAAATACAATTCACATTTTTATACAACATTTTTTATCCAAAAATATATTTGTTTAATTATCGTTATTTTCAATTCAAACAATAATTTTTTTAAACTTTAAACATTAAACAAGTTTTTTCTTTAATATAAAGATTTTATTATTCTATTTTTTTAAATATTTGTTAACAAACTATTTTTCTAATTTTTCAAATTAGGGAGTTGCCTAGTACGGATATTTTATAATTCGGAAATTTTCTGTCGGGAATTCAAGAAATTCGGTGATATTATAAATTCTCGTGAGTTTTCCAATTCGGAACTTTTATATTTCGACAAAGTTATAATTTCAGGAATTTTTACAGTGACGTTTGCTACTACCCGAAACCGTTCCTCCTTTCCCTTTCTCCTTTAACTTCTCCTCTAAGTCTACCAATAGGATACTAAATAGTAACGGTCTCAACGGGCACCCTTGCCTTAGAACTCGGCCTGTCCAGAAAACTTTTCCTTTTTTCTTTCCTATTTTCACCCTAATCCTGGTTTCAGTAAGAATTTCCTTTATCCTCTTCACCAACTTTTCCTCTACAACCCTTTCTTTCATTGCCTGCCATAGCACTTTTCTGTTCACTGAGTCAAACGCTGCTTTGAAATCTACGAATAAAGCGACTAGTTTCCCTTTCTTTCTCCCCAAATTTCTGTTAACTAAATAGTTAAGTACGTAGATGTTGTCTATAGTTCCCATCCCTTTTTTAATCCCGCCTGATGATGTGGGATACTTTCTTTTTGTTCTACCTAACTCTCCAACCTTTTTCTTAAGATTTCTGCATATATTTTATAGCCGACTGAAATGAGAGTGATCCCTCTGTATTCCTCTACCTTCTTTCCTTCCCCTTTCTTGACAAGCAGTACCATCAGTCCCGTCGTCCACTCTTCCGGCCAACCTTCCCCTTTCCATACCTTGTTGCAGATCTTCCATATTCCATTCCTAATCCCTTCTCCTCCAAACTTCATCACTTCGTTCTCCATCCCATCTTCTCTCATCGCCTTGTTTCTTTTTAAATTATTTATTGCCTCAGGCACTTCTTCTCTTGTTAACTCGTTCCCTTCCTCCATTTCTCCTTGGACTATCCTACACTTTTCCCCTTTGATCTTATTTTGCTCTCCCCCTGATAGACCCTTAAAATAATCCGTCCATTCCCTCCATTTCTATTTCTTCGTTAACGCCCTTCCTTTCCCCTCTATCCCTATTTACCACATCCCACACCCAACCTTCTTTGATCGCTTTTTCTACTTCTGCTTTATATTCTTCCTTTCCCCTTTGTCTTTTTATTTCCAGCATCTTCTCATGTTCTTTTTTCCTCCTGTTATACTCCTCATTCTCCATTTCCCCTCTTCTCCATTTGCTCACACACTCTTTTATCCTCTCTTTACTCTCCCAGCATTCCTCGTCCCACCAACCTCTCTTTCCCCTTACTCTTTCTTCATTTGCACCCAGCTCATCCTTTACCTTTTCAATGGACCCCTTCAACCTTTCAATTAACGAGTCTATTCCCTTCTCTTTTTCATACCTAACCTTCTCCTTTTCCATCTTTTGTTTAAACTATTTTAATTTATCGACCCCCCCAGATTCCCATTCTCGTGTTTCTTTCGCACGCTTTTTCCTTTTTCCCTCTGCCGCGCTTACTGACGCCTTTTCTTAGTGCAACTATGACCGAGAAGTGCTGACACCATGCCGCCCATCCCTCTTCCTTTAACGTGTTCTTTTCTTGCTTCTTCCATTGTCTACACATAACCTTTCGTTAACCTTTCGTTTAACCTTTCTCTCCCTATCCGCACCATATGGCCCCTTTTCCTCTCTACCCAAGCCCTCTTCTCTATTTGCCATCTCCTTTTCCTCTCCCTCCATGTCAGATCTTCTTCAATTATTTCCCTTCTTCCTCTCAATAATTTTTTTCCCTCCATAATTTTCTTTTCCTCCTCCTCACTCCCCACTTTTACTAGAAACATTCCTTCTTTTCCTACCTTTGTCCATCCTATTCTCTTGACTCCTTCTACCCTTACCTGCACTCTAATATCTCGCAAAAGGTTTGTCATTTCCACTTCTCCTGTTTCACTCTCCACTTTTAATCCCTTAACTACTATGTTATTTTTCCTCTTTCCCCTTTCTTCACCTTCTAATCTTCTTTCGATCTCACTGAGTCTTCTCTTCAATCTTTCATTCTCAGTTCGGACGTTGTTTTCATTCCCTTGAACTATTTCCTCATTTTCTGTCTTTTCCCCCATATACTCATACCTAATTTCTAGACTGGATACCCTTCTTACAACTGTTTTATTTCTCTAGATTTCTGTTCGCCAACCTCTCTCTATTCTCAATGCTCTCTAGCCTACCCCAAACCTTGTCTTTCTCCTACTTTCAACGTTTATCCCATTCTTCCGATTTTTCTTTGACCTCCCTAAATTTTCTTCAAACATAATAACATTTTCCAAATCAAATTTGTAGTATTTCTATCAGCACTAATATATCTGAAAGGTTCTGTTTAATTAAATTTTTTTTTAAATTAACAATTAAATTTTTCGGTCGAGTTTTTGTAATTTAAGAAACAACTATTTACATTTTCAACCAAAATCTTATCCAGAAATATATTTTGTTTTAATTACTGTTATTTTAAATTGAAACAATAATGTTTAAAAACTGTAAACATTAAAAAAGGCGTTTCTTTGGTATAAGTATTGGATTAATTCAATTTAAAAAATATATATTTATCAAAGAAAAATTGTTCAGCACTTGTTTATCTCGAAATTGTTTATTGTTTAAAAAACCTGTACAGAAAACCTGGCTCAAGCTTCACGTCTGAAAAAATTGAGTGATACATATAAAATCTTTCTAACCTCAAAAAATGTTTCTATGTTTGTACCGTCATATTTTACGAAGAATGAGAAAATTAGAATTCGACTACGTAGTACGGTGAGGGCTATCACACCATTTTTGAGAACCACATAGATCACTCACTCATTTATATAGAAATTTTTGTAAGATGTAAGATTTCATGTCTTTATAGATTTAATCACTTTAGTGATCCGAAAAGATCGGAAAAAGATCTGTCACGATTCACTGCTGCTCGTACACTGGTTTTCTCAAGCGACAAGGCTATCATCACACACTGAAACTGAGAAATCAAGTGACATCAAACATTCATTTGAATAATTAGGAAACCGAAAATAGCTTTGAAATAGGCGATGTCGATAAATTGAATGATTTTCAATGGCAGAAAATCTCATAAAGACGAAACATTAGAACTTTAAACATACCGCCCGCCTCGTGAGTGGTTACTTTACGATAAAAAGAAAACAATAAGTGCTTAATCGAGTATTTGTCAACAACGCAAATGCCGACCGCCGTCAAGAAACAGTATAAATGTAACTAAAATTTAATAGTCATAGCCGCCCGCCATAATCCACTAAGTTTACAGAATATATATTTTTTTAATCTAGTTAATAATAGTTGTTCAGATTTCGCTTTATATTTTTAACTTTATATTTTCCAGATAAGATGGTAAATCTAGTTTTCCAAAAGGGCATCTATCTCTCTATGCATCTTACTATGTGTGGATGAACATTCAATCTTTTCAACACACAGATGGTAAGTCTATGAGAGGTTAAATCGAAAACTTTCCGGTAGACAAACCAGGTCATTGACAGGACGCGTTGGTGGGCTGCATCCTCTTTATAGACGCACCTGACAATTAGCAGGTCCTCTTGGCATCCTGCTAAACCTTTTTTCGAGTCAAGTTCTCATTTGGCTTGGGTGGATTTTCGACAGAAACAAGAGGAAAGCTGAAGAGATGCGATGGGTCAGCAGAAAACTGTTGATTCTCCCTAATCCATCTCTCCCGTTTCTGTATTCTCCTCCCTGAGTAAGATACCACCCGTATTTTGTCAACAATATGAAGCTTGATTGTCAGCAGCTTTGACTTGTTTAGTGTGTGATTGAAGGTCCTTAGTTCTTGAGCGAAGTTTCAAACCCTTTCCGCAAACATTCTACCAGATGTTATGTAGTCAATCACATACTAAACATGGGATGCATTCTGTCTTGCCCACCCATTGTTCTTGTTAAGTTGATGCATGCGTATTTTGATCTTTTAGTCCATCGTCGGTTTTAATTTTCGATTTGAATCAGCCAAAGCTCTCGCAGCACCATAAATTGAATAATTAATGGTCCAGAGGTCGGACTCTTCCGAGATGTCCTCACGATGAGAGTTATTCATTTCAGTCAGATTTTGGGGCTTAGGTGGAACGTGTATGTTGATGTTTCTCCTTGTCCAGAAATCACTATCATTTCTCATAAGGTGCCCACTTTTAACGTTTGTTCTCAATGCCGCTTCCTCATCTTCGTCTTTAGCTTATTTAGGTAAGTCGTTGAGGAAGCGCTCCGCGCTCATATCCAGTTTTTAAGAAGTAGACACGCAAAATGTGCATACACGCCATAAAGCCTCCTCTAAAAGGAATAATGCTGGCATTGTCGCAGTCTAGCAAGTCACCTTTGAATTGATTCGTCCACTCAATGTGGGCGTTTCGCCATCGTGTTTGCATCTAAATTATTTTCAGCCCCCGAAAACTTGGGTGATCGGCACTGTTTGCCAACCCATTGGCGGGAGCTCTGCGCATTCCATCGTTTTGAATTGCATTTACAACTTTTTGGTGGTTTGGTGGTGTCATTGTTGTTCTCACGAACAGCTAGGAAAAGGGTTTATCCGTCTTTGTAGAGCCACACATGCAAGGATAAGGCTACTTACTCTGAGAAGTCGCCCGGTATCCCCCGAGGATGCGTTTGGTGGCTTTGTCATTGGCCTTTCGGATTTATTCAAAAGGAATTGTTTGAACTCTTTTGTTAAAAACTTATTATTTTATTGAAAGGTTCCTAATTTTTATTAAAAATTCATCTTTTTTTTAAATTAAACTACTTTGTTTGAAAATCAAAATTTCACATAAAAATTTAGCTATTCCAGTAGAAAATTTAACTGTTTCGTGTGGAAATTTGCACTTTTCTAGTACAAAATTCAATAATTTTGATGTAAATTTGTCTTTTTAAGATAAAAATTTATTTATTTCGTTGACAATTCACCCATGCTGTTCAAAAATTGACTTTTTGTTATAAAATCGATTTTTTGTATAAAATTAGTTTTTTCTTTGAAAGTTAATCTCCTTATTCAAAAATTCTTCTTTTGGTTGAAAATTCAAGTACGAGGTGTGTTAAAAAAATAAGATGACTTTATGGTTTTCTCAAAAAATATTCATTTATTCCTCAATATTTATGTTGTCCCCTTCAAAGTAATCCCCCTCAGATATAATACACTTGTGCCAACGCTTTTTCCAATCATCGAAGCACTTCTGGTAATCATTTTGTGGTATAGCCTTGAGTTCTTTCAGCGATGCAGTTTTTATCACCTCAACCGATGTCCTTTCATGGGTCTCTTCAGTTTTGGGAAAAGGAAAAAGTCACTGGGGGCCAAATCCGGTGAATATGGAGGCTGAGGCATGACTGTGGTGCTGTTTTTAGTCAGAAAATCTTTCACAACCAACGATGAATGAGTAGGTGCATTATCGTGATGCAAAAGCCACGAATTGTTTTTCCAAAATTCCGGACGTTTTTTGCGTATCGCATCTCGCAAATGGCGCATTACTTGAAGGTAATACTCCTTATTGACCGTACGACCTTGTAGTAAGAATTCCTGAAGCACTACGCCACAATAATCAAAGAAGGCAGTGAGCAAAACCTTCACATTTGACCGAACCTGACTCAGGATGCTTCCACTGAGACGATTGGGCTTTAGCTTCGACGTCATAACCACATACCCACGATTCATCCCCAGTTATAACCCTTTTTGGAAAATCAGGATCATTATTGACTTCATTCAACATCTCCTGAGCGATGGTAATGCGATGGATCTTTTGATCAAAATTAAGTAGTTTTGGAACAAATTTCGCTGACACACGTCTCATGCCAAAAACGTCCGAAAAGATAGCATGGCATGAGCCAACCGATATACCAACATCTTCAACAACTTCTCTGATGGTAATTCGGCGATTTTTTAACACCATTTCTTATCAACTCCCTTGTATACAGAGCTGTCTCCATAACAGATAAAGATAACTTACAAAAGGAATTACAAAACGTTAAACAAATCCTAATACAGAACGATTACACAAGCAAATTGATAAAACAATAAGACAATACACTCAAAAAACAAGTCAACACAACCCACGAAAGAACGAGTGAGAAAAATCACCACCACCCTACCCTACATCCAAGGTGTCACAGAACAAATAGGAAGAATTCTTAATAAAAACAATATCCAAACCATATTTAAACCACCTGCGAAAACAGGACAAGTACTAGATAACCCTAAGTACAAAAAGGCACCCCTAAATGATCCAGCAGTATATAAAATCAATGGTTCTTGTGGCAAAGTCTATATTTTAGAAACCGGGAGAGCGGTGAGCCAACGTATGAAGAAACATGAGGGCAATGGATGGCATTGACTTTCATGCCTTGAGGATTATGCGCATTAAAAATCATTAAAACAAAATGTTTTGTACTTGCATTAACAATTAAGGTGTTTTCCCTTGTCTGGGCTTAAGACACAAAAAGAAACCGCCACATAATTATAATATTTTAGAGTACATCCTAATCTTAATTCTGAAGAATGCGATAGTCTTCAACGTTTATATCGCATTATGATAATTCGCTATAAATACCATTAAAAAAAACAATTGGTATACAACTGACCGGGCAGGTGTGATAACATTTTCTCGAATCATCAGAAGCGACTTCTTTTTTATTTGTTCTTTATGATGTTGTGCTAAAATCAAATAAAAAAATAAGCGACTTCTAAAATGCAAGGACGGCGTTGATGCACCCAAATGGTTAATTTTCTACTCGTATGTACCCTAAAAAATTCGAATAGCGCATTGAACTCGGAGTTTTCGAAGGCTGACAATTGATAAGAATGTATTCCAATTTTCTCTCCAGTATATCTTTACTGTTTCTTTACGATGTTTGATATAAGGAAAGTGGTAATACACACTGCATTCTGCTGTATATCATAATATAATATATCATTAGCGATATATATCTAAAGGAGAGAAAGGTCCAAGCGTTTACCATAACTTTAATCACTCCACTTATTTTTTTATAAAATTAATTCCTCGCTATTAATTTGAAGAAGTGAGTCCGTCTTGGCCCACATGCTAACCTAAAATTAATCACAAATAAACGGATTTTCTCTTACCAGCGTAGTGTGTAACTCTGAACCTTCATCCTTATTTCTTAGGATGTCCTGTTGTTCGTAAATAGTATCTTTTTTATGAAGTTGATACTCCTTGAGCTGAAATGAATGTTTAACGTCATTATTGGGAAATTAGAGCGTATCGCAACAATTTAATATTTTGCTTTTGTTTTTTGAGTAGGGCTAGAAAGTTCATGTTATATACATACACACACATATATAATTAAAAGTTTGTCATACGGACAACCGCAAGATTTCGCCGGGAGCGGAAAAATTAACTTTTTTGAACTGGAAATGTAATCATTAAAGTTGAATATTCCAGCATTGTGGTTAAAAATACACACACACACACACACACACACACACATATATATATATATATATATATATTTGATATATATTCGGTTCGGTTTTGATTCCTCTAGAATCAAACCGAAGGGCCTATGACAAAGCCACCGAACGCGTCCTCGGGTTGCGGATAGAGGGTCCCTGTACCAAGGGTTTCTGCTGAATATGGTTACAAAAATAAATAGGCAGTCGCGTACAATTGTCCAGGGGTGGTCCCGAAGGAATTAACCCCCAAGCGGAGGTGTGAAAACCGTGCCGAAAGCTGAATGGCACCTGGGTGAGGTATCTAGAAAGGTGACTCTGGGATACCGGGCGACCTCTCAGATGGACGAACCACTTTCCCTAGCTTCTTGTGGGAACAACAATGACTACACCAACGCACGGAGCGACTGAATCGCGACTTGCTAGAGTGCTACGATGCGAGTGTGGCCCCTGCACGGGGTGATATGGCACGACTGCATGCTCTGTGGTGCGAGAAACACCCGGAGCTATCGCACTTTTCGCATCAACGTCTGCGAAACCATGCCGAACTACTCCAAAAAATAGACTATGTAAGTGGAAAGCCAACTGTACCACAGCTAGAACAAGCCGGCAACAGAGAAAGAGAGGCGACACTAAGACCATCAGGCAGCATATTGTTCAGAGAATACGGAAACTATCTGAGGATAAGAGAAGTCTAGTGCGGAGAGAGAGGTGGGTCAGAGAATATCAACAGTTTCTCTCTGACCCATCTCGACTTTTCCAAGACCTTCCAGTTATTGTCGACCACCCGACCAAACCAGAGAAGGTCGAAGTATTTTAGAGAGAAGTCTACAAAGTGCAGTATAGACTGGACGAAGACTTAGAAACTATAAATAGCTTCAAGGAGCTGTGTGATGCCCTCATAACACCTGATGAAGAATACCCACCAATCACTACCAAGGAGGTGAAAAAAGTATTAGGAGGGATAAAGAATTATTCCGCTCCGGGAACAGATTGTATCAAGACCTTCTGGTGGGAGAAGCTTCCTTCAACCCATCAGCACCTGCACAATACTCCTGCTGAAAATAGGCAAGTGAGCTGACCCGGAGAATTACAGGCCAATCACTTGTCTGAACACACTGTATCCTTAATGATAGGATTGTTCGGTCAAGAAATGTATGGACAACGAGGCTCAAAGAAAGGCGTAGCGGGATGTCGGGAGAACCTGCTCATCGATAGAGGTGTCTGGAAAGATGCAGCTTTCTACCAGCGTGACCTATCGATGGCCTGGATTGATTATCAGAAAGCTTTCGATTCGACCTCCCATAGACTTATAGCTCTATGCCATACGGAACACACCCCAAATCAACCCCTCCACATTATAATCTTCGTTAAAAATACACAATCTCGAAAAGTAAAAATGTTTTTAATGATTATCGCTGCATCTAGAGCCAAAAGTACCACTAAAAAGATTCATCCCTCTAGTGCATGTAGAACTCACCCCAAATCAACTCCTTCATGTTATAAAATTCGTTAAAAGCACAAAATTTCCAAGAGTCAAAATGTTTTGAATGATTATCGCTGCAATTAGTACCGAAAGTAACAATAAAAAGAATCATCTCTCCAGGACACGTGGAACACACCCGAAATTAACACCTCCATATTATGAAATTCGTTAAAAAAAAAACAGAATTTTGAAATCCCAAAATGTTTTTAATTAGTATTGCTGCATTTAGTACCGAATATACCACTAAAAAGATTAATAACTCTAGTACATGTGGAACACACCCCAAATTAATCCCTACATATAATAAAATTCGTTGAAAATACAGAATTTTGAAAAGTCAAAATGTTTTTAATGATTATCGCTGCATTTAGTAACGAAAGTATCACTAAGCAGTTTCATCCCTAGAGTGCATGTGGAACACGCCCCAAACCAACTCCTCCATATTATAAAATTCGTTAAAAATATACAATCTCGAAAAGTAAAAATGTTTTGAATGATTATCGCTGCACCTAGAGCCAAAAGTACCACTAAAAAGATTCATCCCTCTAGTGCATGTAGAACTCACTCCAAATCAACCCCTCCATGTTATAAAATTCGTTAAAAATACACAATTTCAAAGAGCCAAAATGTTTTGAATGATTATCGCTATATTTAGTACCAAAAGTACCACTAAAAATATTCATCCCTCCAGTACATATGGAACACACCCCAAATCAACACCTCCATATTATAAAATTCGTTAAAAATAAACAATTTTGTAAAGTCAAAATGTTATTTTATGAATACCGTTGCATTCAGTACCGAAAGTACCACCACAAAGTTTCACCCCTCTAGTGCATGTGAAAAGCACTCCAACTCAACTCCTCCATTTTATAAAATACGTTGAAAAAACTGAATTTTGAAACGTCAAAATTTTTTTAATGACTATCGCTGCATTTAGTTTCGAAAGTATCAGTAAAAAGTTTCATCCCTCTAGTGCATGTGGAACACACACCAAATCAACCCCCCCCCCCCCCCCCCCCCCCCATATTATAAAATTCGTTACAAATAAACCCTTTTGTAAAGTCAAAATGTTTTGAATGATTATTGCTGCATTTAGTACCGAAAGTACCACTAAAAAGATTAATCCCTCCTATACATGTGGAACACACCCCAAATCAACACCTCCATATTATAAACTTCGTTAAAAATACAGAATTTTGAAATCCCAAAATGGTTTTAATTAGTATCGCTGCATTTAGTACATAGTATACCACTAAAAATATTCATCTCTCTAGTGCATGTGAAACACACCCCAAATCAACAACTACAATTTGTAAAATTCGTTACAAATACACCCTTTTTTAAAGTCTAAATATTATTAATGATTGTCGCTGCATTTAGTACCGAAAGTACCACTAAAAAGTTTCATCCCTCTAGTACATGTAGAACTCACCCCAAATCAACCCCTGCATGTTATAAAATTCGTTAAAAATACACAATTTCGAAGAGTCAAAATGTTTTGAATGATTATCGCTGCATTTAGTACCGAAAGTACCCCTAAAAAGATTCATCCCTCCAGTACATATGGAACACACCCCAAATCAACACCTCCATAGTATAAACTTCGTTAAAAATACAGAATTTTGAAACCCCAAAATGGTTTTAATTAGTATCGCTGCATATAGTACATAACATACCACTAAAAATATTCATCCCTCTAGTGCATGTGGAACACACCCCAAATCAACACCTCGTTACGAGGGTGGATTGATAAGTTTCCGGCCTGACCAAGAAAAACAACGTTTTTAAGAATTTTTTTTTTATTTCTCAACATAATCTCCTCCAAGGCTGATA
>NC_046665.1:6746023-6747596 GCF_010883055.1 Belonocnema kinseyi | reverse complement strand
TAATATGGAGGTGTTGATTTGGGGTGTGTTCCATATGTACTGGAGGGATGAATCTTTTTAGTGGTACTTTCGGTACTAAATGCAGCGATAATCATTCAAAACATTTTGACTCTTCGAAATTGTGTATTTTTAACGAAGTTTATAAAATGGAGGAGTTGACTTGGGGTGTTTTCCGCATGTGCTAGAGGGTTGAATCTTTTTAGTGGTACTTTCGGTGCGAAATGCAGTGATAATCATTCAAAACATTTTTACTTTTCAAAATTGTGTATTTTTAACGAATTTTATAATATGGAGGTGTTGATTTGGGGTGTGTTCCACAAGTACTGGAGGGTTGAATCTTTTTAGTGGTACTTTCGGTACTAAATGCAGCGATAATCATTCAAAACATTTTTACTTTTCAAAATTGTGTATTTTTAACGAATTTTATAATATGGAGGGGTTGATTTGGTGTGTGTTTCACATGCACTAGAGGGATGAAAATTTTTACTGATACTTTCGAAACTAATTGCAGCGAGAGTCATTAAGAATATTTAGACTTTTTAAAATTTTGTATTTTTAACGAATTTTATAATATGGAGGGGTTGATTTGGGGTGTGTGCCCTATGCACTAGAGGGAGGAAACTTTTTAGTGATACTTTCGGTACGAAATGCAGTGATAATAATTCGAAACATTTTTACTTTTCAAAATTGTGTATTTTTAACGAATTTTATAATATGGAGGTGTTGATTTAGGGTGTGTTCCACAAGTACTGGAGGGTTGAATCTTTTTAGTGGTACTTTCGGTACTAAATGCAGCGATATTCATTCAAAACATTTTTACTTTTCAAAATTGTGTATTTTTAACGAATTTTATAATATGGAGGGGTTGATTTGGTGTGTGTTTCACATGCACTAGAGGGATGAAAATTTTTACTGATACTTTCGAAACTAATTGCAGCGAGAGTCATTAAAAATATTTAGACTTTTTAAAATTTTGTATTTTTAACGAATTTTATAATATGGAGGGGTTGATTTGGGGTGTGTGCCCTATGCACTAGAGGGAGGAAACTTTTTAGTGATACTTTCGGTACGAAATGCAGCGGTAATCATTAAAAACGTTTTGACTTTCCGAAATTGTGTATTTTTAATGAATTTTATTACATGTTGTAGAGGTTGATTGGGGTTGTGTTCCGCATCACCAACTTTTTAGTGGAACTTTCGGTACTTAATGCTGCGATAATAATTAAAAACATTTCTACTTTCCAAAATTGTGTATTTTTAACGAATTTTATTTTATCTACGGCTTAATTTGGGATGTGTTCCACATGTACTAGAGGGATGAAAGTTTTTAGTGATACTTTCGGCACTAAATGCAGCGATAATCATTAAAAACATTTTTTATTTTCAAAATTGTGTATCTTTAACGAATTTTATTATATATAGGGGTTAATTTCGGGTGTGTTCCACATGTGCTAGAGAGGTGAATCTTTTCAGTGGTACTTTCGGTACGAATTGCAGCGATAATCATTGAAAACATTTTAAATTCTCCAAATTGTGTATTTTTAATGAATTTTATAATATGGATAGGTTGATT
>NC_046665.1:6731311-6745923 GCF_010883055.1 Belonocnema kinseyi | reverse complement strand
TTTGTAACGTCAAAATGTTTTTAATGATTATCGCTGCATTTTGTACCGACATTATTAGTAATAAGTTTCATTGCTCTAGTGCATGTGGAACATACCCCAAATTAACACATCCATATTATAAAATTCGTTAAAAATACACAATCTCGAAAAGTCGAAATGTTTTGAATGATTATCTATGCATCTAGAGCCAAAAGTACAACTAAATGTTCAATCGCTCTAGTGCATGTAGAACTCACCCCAAATCAACCCCTCCATATTATAAAATACGTTAAAAATACACAATTTTGAAAAGTCAAAAGGTTTTGAATGATTATCGCTGCATTTAGTATCAAAAGTATCTCTAAGAAGTTTCATCCCTCTAGTGAATGTGAAACTCACCCCAAATCAACCTATCCATATTATAAAATTCATTAAAAATACACAATTTGGAGAATTTAAAATGTTTTCAATGATTATCGCTGCAATTCGTACCGAAAGTACCACTAAAAACATTCACCTCTCTAGCACATGTGGAACACACCCCAAATTAACCCCTATATATAATAAAGTTCGTTAAAGATACACAATTTTGAAAATAAAAAATGTTTTTAATGACTATCGCTGCATTTAGTGCCGAAAGTATCACTAAAAACTTTCATCCCTCTAGTACATGTGGAACACATCCCAAATTAAGCTCTAGATAAAACAAAATTCGTTAAAAATACAAAATTTTTGAATGTAGAAATGTTTTTAATTATTATCGCAGCATTAAGTACCGAAAGTTCCACTGAAAAGTTGGTGATGCGGAACACAACCCCAATCAACCTCTACATGTAATAAAATTCATTAAAAATACACAATTTCGGAAAGTCAAAATGTTTTTAATGATTACCGCTGCATTTCGTACCGAAAGTATCACTAAATAGTTTTATCCCTTTAGTGCATCTGGAACATACCCCAAATTAACCACTCCATTTTATAAAATTCGTTAAAAATACACCATTTTCGAAAGTCAAAATGTTTTTAATGAATGTCGCTGCATTTAGTACCGAACGTAACACTAAAAAGATTCATCCCTCTAGTACATGTGAAACATATCTCAAATTAACCCCTACATATAATAAAATTCTTTAAAAATACAAATTTTTGAAAAGCCTAAATGTTTTTAATGATTATCGCTGCATTTAGTACCGAAACTACCACTAAAAAGTTGGATCCCTCTAGTACATAGGCAACACACTCCAAATTAACCCCTCCATTTTATAAAATACGTTAAAAAAACTGAATTATGAAAAGTCAAAATGTTTTGAATGATTATCCCAGCATTTAGTACCGAAAGTACCATTAAAAGGATTCATCCCTTAGGTACATGTGGAACACACACCAAATCAAAACCTCCATATTATAAAATTCGTTAAAAGTACAGAATTTTGAAAAGCCAATATGTTTTTAATTAGTATCGCTGCATTTATACCAAAAGTACCACTAAAAAGATTCATCACTCTAGTACATGTGGAAAACACCCCAAATTAACCCCTATATAAAATACAATTCGTTAAAAATACACAATTTTGGAAAGTCAAAATCTTTTTAATGACTATCCATGCATTTGGTAGCAAGTCTCACTAAAAAGTTTCATCCCTCTAGTGCACGTTGAATCCACCCTAAATCAACCCCTCAATATCATAAAATTCGGTAAAAATACACTATTTTGTAAAGTAAAAATGTTTTTAATGATTGTCCGTGCATTTAGTACCGAAAGTAACACTAGAAAGTTTCATCCCTCTAGGGTATGTGGAACACACCCCAAATCAACCCCTCCATATTATAAAACTTGTCAAAAATACACCATTTTGTAAGGTCAGAATGTTTTTAATGATTGTCGCTGATTTTAGTACCGAAACTACAACTAAAAAGTTGCATCCCTCTCGTGCACAGGCAACACACTCCAAAACAACCCCTCTATTTTATAAAATACGTTAAAAATACTGAATTTTCAAAAGTCAAAATGTTTGGAATGATTATCGCTGCATTTAGTATCAAAAGTATTTCTAAGAAGTTTCATCCCTCTAGTGAATGTGAAACTCACCCTAAATCAACCTATCCATATTATAAAATTCATCAAAAATACACAATTTGGAATATTTAAAATGTTTTCAATGATTATCGCTGCGTTAAGTACGGAAAATACCAGCCAAAAGTTCCACCCATCTAGTGCATGTGAAAAGCACCCCCAATCAACCCCTACATGTAATAAAATTCGTTAAAAATACACAATTTCGGAATCAAAATTTTTAAAATGATTATCGCTGCATTTAGTACCGAAAGTATCACTGAAAAGTTTCATTGAAAAAATTTA
Source organism: Belonocnema kinseyi (assembly GCF_010883055.1). Classification (NCBI taxonomy): domain Eukaryota; kingdom Metazoa; phylum Arthropoda; class Insecta; order Hymenoptera; family Cynipidae; genus Belonocnema; species Belonocnema kinseyi. The sequence continues at coordinate 6,743,585 of NC_046665.1, read as the reverse complement.
ATTAATTAATAAAAATAAATTTTATCATTGAAAAGTGCATGTGGAACAAATCCCAAATGAACCACTCCATATTATAAAATTCGTTAAAAACACTTTATTTTGATAAGTCAAAATGTTTGTAATTATTATCGCTGCCTTTATTACCGCAAGTACCACTCAGAACTTTCATCCCTGTAGTGCATGTAGAACACACCCCAAATCAACTTCTCCATATTATAAAATTCGTTAAAAATACAGAATTTTGAAAAGTCAAAAAGTTTTTATTTATTATCGCTGCATTTAGTGCCGAAAGTACCGCTGAAAAGTTTCATCCCTCTAGTGCGTAGGGATCACACCCCAAATCAACCCCTCCATATTATATAATTCGTTAAAAATACTGAATTTTGAAAATTCAAAATGTTTTGAATGATTATCGCTGCACTTAGGACCGAAAGTAACACTAAAAAGATTCATCCCTGTAGAGCGTGTGAAGCACACCTCAAATTAACCCCTACATATAATAAATTTCGTTAAAAATAAAAAATTACTAAAAGTCAAAATGTTTTTAATGATTATCGCTGCATTTAGTAGCGAAAGCCTCACTAAAGAGCTTCATCCCTCTAGTGCATGTGAAACAAACCCCAAATCAACCCCTCAATAGCATGAAATTCGTTAAAAATAAAAAGATTTTAAAAGTGAAAATGTTTTTATTGATTATCGCTGCATTTAGTACCGAGAGTATTAGTATAAAGTTTCATCCCTCTAGTGCATGTGGAGCACACCCCAAATCGAACCCTGCATATTATAAAATTCGTTAGAAATACACAATTTCGAAAAGTCAAGATGTTTTTAATGATTATCGTTGCATTTAGTACCGAAAGTATCAGAAATGTTTCACAACCCAACTTAACCCCTCTATGTTATAAAATTCGTTTAAAATACACAATATTGTACAGTCAAAATGTTTTTTATGAGTATCGCTGCATTTAGTACCGAAAGAACCACCAAAAAGTTTCGCCCCTCTACATGTGGAAATCACCCCAAATCAACCCCTACATATAATAAAATGCGTTAAAAATACACAATTTCTAAAAGTCAAATGTTTTTTATGATTATCGCTGCATTTAGTACCGAAAGTACCTATGAAAAGTTTCATCTGTGATGTCCGGAAATGTCTCGAGCTCACACGTCTTTCTTTGCACGGTTCTACCCAGCGATGCAGAGAGGATTAGAGCAATTAGATTTAATTGGTTCTTTACTATTATTTCATACTTGTTTTCATTTTACCTTAATCTTGAAAATATGTTCTCAATTTTCGATTTAATTCCCTATGTTATCCAGGTGCTTGGGGGGGGGGGGGTTCAAGTTGGTATTTCGTGTGCTATCTCGGTTTTTCCACCCATTATGGTTTATGGTTTCCTTTCGCTAGTATAAATTCCTGTTTGCCTTCAATACCCGCATTAAAATTCTAGCCTTACGCTTCCTATAATAAAAGTATTGGAAATATTAGCCCACCGAGATTGAGAACTGAACACTTTTAAGAAGACACCTTTTCCCTAAATAATGAATTTCTCTCTAAATTCAAAATAACCATAAACTGAACTCAAATGGCCTCCGCCTTGGAAGGGCAGATTAACGGGACTCGATTTCATCAGTTCCCAAAAACTCGCGAAAAGGTTGTTTTCGTGACTGTCCCCTGAAAATATCTTAATACCGGACAATAAACTTTTCTCTCTCAAAGTTCCTAAATCTCGACATCTGGCTCTTCCTCTTCCAAATTTCTGTCTTCAAATTTTTCCATAATTCCTTCCACCTCCACCTCATAACCCCACCCCTCTTGGACCAGTTTCCCTCGAGTGGGGTGGAGGACTCTGACGTCACGTGGACTGATTTCTGATTTTTCAGAGTACCTGGACTTCAGTTCTATTTTGGCAAGCTCAGTTATAACATTTAATTTGTCGGGGAGGTCCTCAGACCCTACCCGCAAGTCAGGCACTAACTATTCGAATCCAGCAGTCTGTACTGAGCTGAAAACGCGTTTTTGGGTTAATTGTTTAAACTCCGTGACTGTTACGTACTGTGGAAGTAGGCCCCCCCTAATCAAGGAAATTGTATACCAACATCCAGCCAACTCATGTATTAGTAAGTGAACAAACATTGTGTTAACCATATTTACCTTGATATTTTTCCAATTTATTACCCAAATCCTTCTTCCTTCATCACATAAAAAAAGTAAGAAAGGTGAGTTTCAACTCTTTAGACCAGGCAATTTCCTACAATACTTGATCTCTTTGCCACTCGAGAGATCAAGAACCAATATTTTTACTCTAACAAGAGTACATTTTTCTTAATATATTACCAACGCGATCTCTAATCGCTGTGACGTGACATTTATAGTGACAGCGGTGGGAGAGCGCCTAATTACTTGTTTTCTTTTGTACCAAGGAATATGGCTGAATATGGTTACAAAAATAAATAGGCAGTCGCGGACAATTGTCCAGGGGTGGTCCCGAAGGAATTAACCCCCAAGCGAAGGTGTGAAAACCGTGCCGAAAGCTGAATGGCACCTGGGTGACGTGTCTAGAACGGTGACTCTGGGATACCGGGCGACCTCTCAGAGTACGCAGCCTTATCCTTGCATGCGGGGCTCTACAAGGATGGACGAACCCCTTTCCCTAACTTCTCGTGGGAACAACAATGACAACACTAAACATATTTGTAGTAAGTGCAGTTTAAAACAACAGAACGCGCGGAGTTCCCGACAATGGGTCGGCCAACAATGCCGACCAATCTAGAGCTGGGGGAGCCTATGTAAATGGATTCAATGCGATAGATCGGCGGGATCTCGCGACCTTTGGGTGGACGGAGCGACTGAATCACGACTTGCTAGAGTGCTACGATGCGAGTGTGGCTCCTGAACGGGGTTACATGGCACGGCTGCATGCTCTGTGGTGCGAGATACACCCGGAGCTATCGCACTTTTCGCAGCAACGTCTGCGAAACCATGCTGAACTACTCCGTAAAAGGAGCTATGTAAGCGGAACGCCTACTCTACCACAGCTAGAACAAGCCGGCAACAGAGAAAGAGAGGCGACACTAAGACCAACCGCGGGAAGGCATCCAATACCGAATTATTCATCTATCTGGATGACATTGTCATTTTCTCGTCCTCTATTGAAGAACACGCGGGCAGAGCGAGGCGCCTCTTCGCACGTTTAGCCGCGGCCGGTCTCCGCTTTAAACCAGAAAAGTGCGCTTTCTTCTCCACAAAAGTAAAGTAGCTAGAGCACATCATCCCTGGGGAAGGAATGAGTCCTGACCCTGACAAAATCATAGCTGTGACCAATTTCCCTGTACCCAAAAATCATAAAAATGTTAGAGAATTTCTTGGATTGGTGGGTTACTATAGGAAATTCATCGCTGATTTTGCCAGGAGGACTAAACCTTTATCATATTTGCTTAAAAAGGGCAGAAACTTTGATTGGACCGAGGAAACGCAACGTAGTTTCAATGATATGCGAGACGCTCTTACTCAGGTCCCGATTTTACAATACCCGGACTATGAACGACCGTTTATTTTAACCACTGACGCATCCGATTATGCGTTTGGAGCCGTACTTAGTCAGGGCAAGTTGGGAAACGATTTACCTGTAGCATACGGGTTGTAATTACTAAAAAAAAAGCGGAAGGAAATTACTCTGTCACTGAAAGAGTGTCTGGCGGTCGTCGAATGTGTATGACATTTTAGGCACTACCTTTCTGGCCAAAATTTCTTGGTGGTAACCGACCATTTAGCGTTAAGGTGACTTCACTCTGTGAAAGATCCATCTTCACGATTAATGCGTTTGAAATTCAAGCTTCGCGACTATCGATAAGAAATCGTGTACAAGTCGGGAAAAACAAACCAAAAAAGCAGACGCGCTTTCCTGGAATCACCCTGAAAACGTTAGTGATTGCACTATACATGAATTTCGTATTTCTCCGATCACTTCCGAACCTGTACGAAGAAATCCAAGCCAGTCTAGTAAAGAGAGGAAAGAATCGTTACCAGAAACGTCTACGTGCGATGATTCTGATAACGTTTCTCCTAGCTCAGTAATCGCGGTTAGAGTTAGAACGCGAAATCAATCAAAATCTAGGCCGAATTATAAAGAGACACCTTTTAGATCCTATCGTGAACCTATGCGCTCTTTTTCCAACTCTGAATCTAGCCCTTTACCAGCACCGCGAAAAGTATTTTTCACCTGCTGCTTACTGGAAGCAGCCCATTTCCATCGAAAACTTGTTCAGCGGAAAAGAGCTCTCTCCTGTCGAAATGGTGATCGACGTCGACCCAGCCTCTTTGGCCCTACCGTCTTCAGGGTTAAATGAGGACACTCCTCTTGACGAGCATCTTGCAAAAACTGACACCACTCTTCAAGCTGCGGAAGACAGTTCGATTACGATTTTGCTTCCGGAAGCAAATCCATCCGATACCGAATCAGTATATTGAGATGTCAATTTTCCCCCTTCTACATCGTGTTCGACACCCATCGTTTCCCCGTCTGCTACAGATTCTGTCGAATATGAACCTTCCGTAAATACTCGTCAACCCCCTATATTGTGTCAACGAAAATCTAAGGAGATACAGCCTGAAGGAGCCAGACTGTACGAAACTATTCCTCCTGAACCGTCCCTACCACTTCGTCGTAGATTCATTCCCTCTTTGTTGCCACAAAATCAGGATTCGAATCCGAATATCACCTCCGACTCTCTGATGATGACACGAGACAATATCGCGCATTTTATTTATGCGGATTGTAAACTCGTAACGCCAATAGGCTATCTATTGACAGATATAGGTTACATTAGCGAAGTTACTTTGAAGGAACAGCGCGTTAGAAGAAGATCAATCATAGTTTCGCAATCCGGAGCAATAAACATTTTTAGCTTAGTTTGTCGTGATCGATTCTTTGACCTTACCACAGAAGACGATCTCTATACTATTTTAAATAGGTTAAAACAGGCCGTGATCCGTATCGGCACGAAATCCGTTAGAATCTCTAAAAGTAACGATGTACTTGAGAAGCTCCCCGATAATGCGCTTAGAAATATAATTCGAAGGGTGTTCTCGGAGAGTGATCTCAAAGTTACGCTCTGCTTGGGAAGGGTAGAGCTACCGCAACCCGAACAGAGAAAAGAAATCATCCGCGAATTTCATCGCAGTCTTGTAGGCGGGCATAAGGGATTTCGGAAAACATAACGCCGAATACGCGAACGTTTCTATTGGCCGAATATGGTACGGGAAATACAGGAAACTATCAAAACGTGTCAAAGCTGTCAGCTTAATAAACTAGTCCGAATAAAAATAAGGCAACCGATGGTGCTCACGGACACGCCTTCTACAGCTTTTGACAAGGTCTGTTTGGATACTGTAGGACCCTTAGAAAGAAGACCGAACGGAAACGTGCATATCCCAACAATGCAGGACAACCTCACGAAGTAGCTGTGCCTAATATCCGTGCAACTACCATAACTAATGCTATATATATAATACTTTTCTTCCATTCGCCATGCTCTCTTATAATGTTTCAGTGCACGAAGATACCAAATTTTCACCTTATCACTTAGTGTTTGGAAAGGAGGCTCGTATGCCATCATCCTACCCTTCTACCGAAATCTTCGAAACTTACGGTTCGTATCTTCATGATTTGGTAACTCGGTTGGACGAACTTTGCGCGATCGCTACTAAGAATCTCACGGACGAGAAACTGAGGTCCATGCACTATTACGATCGCAATTTGCACGAAAAGGTCTTCGAGGTAGGAGATTTGGTACTCAAGCTCAAGGAAATTAAGGAAAATAACTTTTCCGTCAAATATATAGGATCCTTTGAAATTGTCGAAGTCTATTCGCGGAATGACGTGATTCTGAATGATCTCGAAACTGACGAACGGGTACTTAGTCACATAGATAAAATTAAACATTACTATCAAGATTCTGCGATGAACCTGAATCTATCTGAGCTCTGACTAATAACCAGTCAAGTTTGTTCACAGATTCTCAGGAAGAACTAAGTCCAATCTTAGTCCTGCCATTTTCTTAAGAAAGAGGTGAATTTTCACCTACATTCCTAAGAGGGAGGTAGGAGCCAAGATAAATATACAATAGCTGAATTTAAAATTTGTTAATCGGAAATCGCCCGCATAAGGGTAATATAATCTGTCTAAACGTCGCGAAATTCTTCTATCAAAGCAAAAGACCATTCACGTGAATGCATCTGAATTTGATCATAGATCATACACTTTCTGCATCACTCGGTTATAGGAATTAGTATTGAGATTAATTTAATTATCATGCCTACTAATGAAATTGATGATGATAATCGCTTTGGTATTATTCCGCTTTGATTTATTCCATTCTTTATGATTAAATAATAGGAAAATTAGTTATATTAAATTGCTATTATTAGGAATTATACAAATGGAGGAATGCTGCTATATCGTTGATTCGTGTAATTTGAATTTGAATTCTTTTTTTTTTTTTTGTAATGTATACTTAATCTCTTATGATAACTTTTATTCCAAAATCAGTATGAACGGAAAACATAATATAGTATATGATTAGTAATTTTAGTGTGGTATAATTACTATCGCTACCACTCTTATCATTTATGTTACGAAATGTTCAGGCAAAAGTCTTAAATTAACAATTTAACTTAAATTGTGTATCTAATAAGTTCTCTACCTTTTTTTAACCCTTGTAATCTCTCATCACCATTTCGGAATATTTATGTGCCTCTCGTTTGCTAAGGTTAGCTACTCTCTATGCCGAAAGTCTCGTATTTAGGACGACATTTCGCTAAGAAGGAGGTGTGACAAGTCGTTTCGATTTAATTTCATAGTCATCCAGGTGCTTGGCAGGATTTTCAAGTTGGTCTTTCGTGTGCCCTCTCGGTTTTTCCACCCATTAGGGTTTCCTTTCCCTAGTATAAATTCCTGTTCCCCTTCAATACCCGCAATAAAATTCTACCCTTACCGTTCCTATAATAAAACTAATGGAAATATTAGCCTACCGAGATTGAGAATTGAACACTCTTAAGAAGACACCTTCTCCCTGAATAATGAATTTCTCACTAAATTCAAAATAGCCATAAACTGAACTCAAATGGCCTCCTTCTATGTTCCTTGATATTTTCCCAATTTATTATCCAAATCCTTTTTCCTTCGTCACAAAAAAAAAGTAAGCGAGGTGAGTTTCAACTCTTTAGATCAGGCAAGTTCCCACAATACTTGATCTCTTTGCCGTTCGAGAGATCGAGAACGAATATTTTTATTCTAACAAGAGTATATTTTTCTTAATATAATACCACAGCGATCTCTAATCGCTGTGACGTGACACATCCCTCTAGTGCATGTGGAACAGAAAGTACCACTCAGAAGTTTCATCCCTCTAGTGCATGTGGAACAAACCCCAAATCAACCCCTCTAGATTATAAAATTCGTTAAAAATACAGAATTTTGAACAGTCACAATATTTTTCAATATTATCGCTGCGTTTAGTACCGAAAGTACCACTAAAAAGCTTCAACCCACTAGTGCATGTGGAACATGTCCCAAATCAACCCCTCGTTATCATAAAATTCGTTAAAAATAAAAAAATTTTAAAAGTGAAGATTTTTTTAATGATTATCGCTGCATTTAGTGCCGAAAGTACCGCTGAAAAGTTTCATCCCTCAAGTGCATACGGAACACACCCCAAATCAACACATCCACATTATAAAATTCGTTAAAAATACATAATTTTGCAAAGTCAACATGTTTTTAATGATAATCGCTGCATTTAGAGCCAAAAGTGCCACTGAAAAGTTTCATCCCTCTAGTGCATGTGGAACTCACCCCAAATCAACCCCTCCATATTATAAAATTCGTTAAAAATACACAATCTAGAAAAATCAAAATGTTTTTAATGATTATCGCTGCATTTAGTGCCGAAAGTAACGCTGAAAAGTTTCATTCCTCTAGTGCATGAAGAACACACCCCAAATCAACCCCTCCATATTATAAAATTCGTTAAAAATACACCATTTCGTAAAGTCAACATGTTTTTAATGATTATCGCTACATTTAGTACCGAAAATATCAGTAAAAAGTTTCATACCTCTCGTGCATGTGGAACACACCCCAAATCAACCCCTCCATATTATAAAATTCATTAAAAATACACAATCTAGAAAAGTCAAAATGTTTTGAATGATTATCGCTGCATTTAAAGCCAAAAGTACCACTAAAAAGTTTCATCTCTCTAGTGAATGTGGAACTCACCCCAAATCAACCCATCCATATTATAAAATTCGTTAAAAATACACAATTTCGAAAAGTCAAAATGTTTTCAATAATTATCGCTGCATTCAGTACCGAAAATATCACTTAAAAGTTTCATCCCTTTAGTGCATGCGGAACAAATCCCAAATCAACCCCTCCATATTGTAAGCTTCGTTAAAAATACAGAATTTTGAGAAGTCAAAATGTTTTTAATTATTATCGCTGCATTTAGTACCGAAAGTACCACTAAGAAGTTTCATCCCTCTAGTGCATGCGGAACACACCCCAAATCAACCCCTCCATATTATAAAATTCGTTAAAAATACACCATTTTGTAAAGTCAAAATGTTTTTTATGATTATCGCTGCATTTAGCACCGAAAGTACCACTAAAAAGTTTCATCCTTCTAGTGCATGTAGAACACACCCCAAATCAACAAATACTTTCGTTCCTCTAGTGCATGTAGAATTGAATACAAAACATCCTTTTAGGTTTAAGAGATTTGTGAAAAATATAATAATTTGAAAATTCCGAAGTTTTTAGTTATCATTGTATTTGTAAAAATGCAATCCTTCAATTTTTAATGTTTCGTAATTGAAAATTTCTCAACATTATATAATTTTACAAATTTACAAATTCGTCGATTCATTCTTCAATTTACAGCGAAGGAAATGATAGCGTAGAATTCTATTTTTTTTTTATTTATTCAACTCTACAATTTATGCAACTTAACCAAATTATATTTGGAATTAGTTCCTGAGTGACATCAGGCGTTAGCTTCAAGAATTCGAATCTAAATTTCAATAATAGTGTAAAATTTTGTTGAACCAGGAAAAAAGCCGAGAATCTTTTTCTTCGATTAAAACGACGATCCTGAATTAGTGATGTACATGAAGTTCCGAACGTTGAAATGAAATGAATGAAAGAAAAATCTGAAATTAGCATAGCGGAATTAGTTCAGCTAAGCATAAAAATGAGTATTATACAAAAAATCTCCGGAACATTTTTTTTAAGGGTAAAACACCGTACTTTTTTCTTCTCTTGCCTTTTTTGATATCGTGCGTTTTTTGGCTTAAAATGTTCATTTTCGTTTTCTTTTTGAATTTAAAAAATGTTATAACTGACCATTTTATTTTTATCGCAAAAAGTCCTAAGTATAAATTGTTCGAGTTTTTCTAGCACTATGGATTTCCCCTCAATCCAATTAGATCAGTCTTTCATAAGTAAGCCGGTTTATAGATTAAAACGATAACAAGAACAACGACAGCCAGGCAGACATAAAACTAATACTTTCTCATTATGATGTGAATGTAAAAATCTAAAATTCCACAATTACGCCAAAAGACGTGAGATAAATAAAAATTCTAAAGGAAGACTTGTAGGAGTTTATGTATAACGAATAAATTCCAATGAATTTGCTACTTGCACGGCGAGCTACTCCAATAAAAATGCAAAAGTTTTGTAAAGAAATTAAGATAATTTGCATACGTCATATTTTCTTCAATATTATGTATGAATTTTATTTCTCTTCTGCGCAAATGAAGTTCTTTTTTAAATTACTTTTAATTAATCAATATTTTTTGACAATTGTTTCGTTTGTTAAGTTAATGTTCATTAACTGCGGTGGCAAAAGGTGCCGCGCTAACAAACTCGATTCTGGGCCTCCTCGCGTACCTCCCAGTTCTTTCAGAAATTGAAATTATGTTCATTTTCTGAATTTTCTGCCTTCGCCATCACTCGCTCGCCTTCATTTCCGGTCGGATCGGGTGAAGAAATGACGAGGAGAGACATTGCATTGGGACTTTTCCGAGACTATCTGTAGGTTGCCCTCTAAAGTCTCTGTACCACTGAAAGCTGCAACTTCTTTATTATTCGGAAAGGACAAAATGTAACTGTTTACAAACGGTCATCACCCAGCCAATACACTTGATTATTTTCTAGAATTTGGGAAGTTATATCTCGCAAACTATTCAATATAAGGCATCTTTTTTTACATTCACGTCATTGATGATTAGGAAAGTATTAGAATTGTTTTAAATTGCACACCACATTTTGAGATTCCCTGTAGCCGAAAAACAAGTTTTGGCGATGGAGTCTGTATGTCTGTTCGTCCGTAAACACGATTACTCTCAAAAAAATAAACAGATAAAATCGCGCTTTGGCAAACTTTATTCGTTCTAAAAGAAAGGAAGAGTTCGTTACCCGCTATTTTGGAAGAAAATTGAAAAAGTGAAGAACATTTTCAAAATTGTAAAGACCATGGTTTTTAAGATTTAAGAATGGTATGTACGGCTGCTCGTAGAACTCAGAAAGACAAACATTTTATCCCAATGACTTTTTTCGATAAAAAGAAAATGATCAGAGTTATAGTTTTACTATAATTGTACCAAAATTTATTTTAATTTTACCAGAAATTAAAAAAATTTTTAATGATTACTGAAGCAAGGGACCGTTTAAGTATTGCGTAACGCTGTTTCCTGACATTTTTGACTCCCCTTCCATCCTTATGTGACACTTTCTATATTGAGTGTATGTAACTGGCTTCACACTGCAGCAGACCCCCCTCCCCAGGCGCTTGATGTAATACTTGAACGGTCCCGAAGACTTCAGCAATGATTTGACAAATAAATAAGTTAGTTTGAGCATTTTTTGATGAGGAAAATTCAGGGTGAGTTTCAAATGCACTAAAGGGGTGACACTTTTTAGTGGTACTTTTGGCACTAAATGCAGCGATAATCAATAAAAACATTTTGAGTTTTCAAAATTGTGTATTTTTAACGAATTTCATCATATGAAGAGGTTGATTGGGGTGTGTTCCACATGCACTAGAGGTATGAAACTTTTTAGTCGTACTTTTACCACTAAATTCAGCGATAATCATTAAAAACATTTTGACTTTTCAAAATTGTGTATTTTTAACGAATTTTATTATATTTTGGGATTGATTTGAGGTGGGTTCTAAATTTATTAGAGGGCTGAAATTTTAAGAGGGATTTTGGCGTATAATACTGCCATAAACAGTGAAAACATTTTGACTTGTTAAATATTTCGCTTTTTGTAAACGTTGGGAACTTCAGACTCATCTTTTTTAAGAGATCTAAAAACATCCTATTTTTTGTTGCTTTGTTTATGAAATCATTAATATCAGTTTATTATCGAACAAATTAAAAAATACATCAAATAAAAAAAATAACTTAGAGGAGAAGCTAAAGGAGAAAGGGAAAGGAGGAACGGTTTTGGGTAATAGCAAACTATACTCTCTAGCATACGCGGACGATGCAGTTCTATTAGCAGATGATGAAAAGGGGATGAAACTAATGATGAGAATCTTCGAAGAGTATGTGGGAACAAAAGAGCTGACGGTGAACGTGGATAAGACAAAGGTGATGTGTTTCAGAAATAGAAAGAGCAAAATAAATTACGTTTGGAAGATGAACGGACAAAAAGTGGAAATTGTGGAGGAGTTCTGTTATCTAGGTTTTTGGTTTGAGGCAGAAGGGGGAAACGAGCTGCAGGTGAGGAAAAGAATTGAGTGTGCGAGTAAAGTAATGGGCCAAGTATGAGGTATAGGAAAGAGAAGGTTCAAGAACGATTGGAGAATGAGGGTCAGGTTGTTTCATGCGTTGGTGTGGGCGGTATTGTATTATGGTGTGGAGATCTGGGGATGGAAGGAACATAGAAAAGTAGAAAGCATGCATGAGCAATTCCTGACGTGGGTAATGGGGGTTAGCTGGAGTTGCCCAGGATATATGTTAAAAGAAGAGTTAGGAAGAGAAAATATGGTTACTAGACAAATTAAGAGAGCATGGAGGTTTGAAGAGAAGCTAAAAAGGGGAGAGGGAAGTAAAATTGCACAAGCATGTTTGGGCGAAATTCGGAACAATGAAGCAAGAAGTAATGTGGGAAATTCAAAATGGGAGGAAGAAAGGAGAAAAATGAGAAGGGTGTGTAATATTCGAGAAGGGGTTATGGAGTGGCAGGACATAGAGTTA
>NC_046665.1:6724919-6731211 GCF_010883055.1 Belonocnema kinseyi | reverse complement strand
GGAGTGAGAGCATGCAGATATTGGATGAATGAAGAGGAGAATTTATGCAGAGTATGTGGATACGAAATGGAGTCATGGGAACATGTATTAGAGAGATGTACAAGAGAGGAAGAGGGACAGTTTAGTGTGTAAGATGAATCTTGGATGGTAGTGGACAGGGAGTGATGTGGAGGAAGAAATTGGATGAAGTAAGGGAAAGCAAGGGAGTAGGGCAGAGCCAAACGGGTGATCCTGAAAAGGGACAGTAAAAAACGAAAATTGTTTTCAATATCGTGGAAAATGCATTTTTTATGATAAGAGGAAACGGAAGCCCAGGAAGCTCGCTCATTTTAGGAATTAATATCACTACTGTTACTATTGTTTATCCTACGTAATGCAAAAGAGTAGAATATAAGTAGTAGTTAAGTTAGACTAAGGATGGAATTGTAAATATATGTACAGGAAGCGGAGGCCCTCAAACCCGTAAAAGGGAGAGATTAAATACATACATACATACATCAAATAAAAATAAACCATATCTCCTTTCTCTAATTATTAATTAAATTACCGGAGCAAAGTAGGATTTTTTTTAATGATATAATCATTGATTCATTTTTTAGTATATTTATAAACAATTTAATACGTTTACTCTCTGGGTATGTAACTTTTTTTACTTTCGAATAATTATCTATCATCATAATGAAATTTGGTTTTAAATTAGTAAAAGCTGGATTTTAATTCTGAACTTTTAATAATAAGAAAAAACAACGGGTTATATAAAAAATAAAAATAATGGACGCTTCTGGTAAATAATTATGCACTTTTGAGTCAGGATGCCTTTTCACGGAGGCTTGTTTGGAATTTATCGTGGAATTAATATTTTTCATTGGATTCATTTCTAGCTACTTTGTTTGTTTATGGCAAATTTGATTAATTGAGAACGTAGATACGAACTCTGTGTCGAATTAATGTAAGGATTAATTTCAAACAGGCCTTTGTGAAAAGCAACCCTTAGTCCTAACGGTAACTCTTCAAGCAGAAACTTCAAAAGATTATTTCAGAAATGGCTAACTTTCATCATTTGCCGACGCGCAACCTATACCTTCAAGGTATATTGAATATTAATTATGCAATAATAATAATTATCATAAAGATAATTTTATAAAAATAACGATTATTATTATTATAATTATCCAGAATATAAAATTATTTTGAAAAAAGCCTTAAACACGAAATTGTATACTATATTATACTAAGACTACCTCATCATGATTTAAAAGGAAAATTAAAAAGTAATAATTATTAATATCCTTATTATCTAGAACGACAAATGCTTTTGACATGTCGGACTGTAACCATTATTTATAAATTGATTTATAAGCATATAAAACTCATGGTGCTTGGCGTCCACTGACTTGGAAACGTGGAGAGGCACGTAAGGTAGATGTGTTAATTTTAAGATTAAAATTGTTAATGCGGTACATACATGTAACTACTGATATAGCAAAGATGTTTATTAATAAAATAATTATAATTAATAAAATAATTATTCAATTATTTTAAATGTGCGCGGGCTTTTTAGCTAATGCGCAGTAAAAATGGGCGTGGGGAAGCAGTGGAACCGGAACCGAATCGTGGTAAGAACCGGAACCGGTTCTCGTCCAAAACCTCCGATCCCTAGGCGGCAGTGTATGTGGCCATTGATCCCTCTGCGCCCCGCAACCCTATTTCAAAACTGAACGCCATCTGCGCCGGGCAGTGCACTATTTCTGTACCCCTCACTGCCTCTTGGACCGCGCGCAATAGTTCGTAACGGGTCCGTTTTTCCTTATGGGAGTTCGCCTATCCTATTCCATTAGATAGGCAATCTCCCACCTCATCTCTGCCAGTACTGAAAAAATAACAAATTTATTTAGAATACTCAAACGCCATATTGGATCCACCATTTGTTATTTTTAGTTTTGAGCACGGATTCTTGATCAACAACCTCGAAAACCCCTTTATGCCAATTTTGAAAATAATTACCCTACCGATAGAATTCTCACAGTATATGCTAAAGATTCTCAAGGCTCTGAGAAGCTTTGGGAAGTTCTCCGCAGGTACTCAGGTATATATTTATAGGTCCAAGTAGCTGGTTTAAATGGTCTGAATGCTTTAAAATGTCCTTCCGAAATCGAAATAAAAATACGGTCATAAATAACAAACAGAAAGGATGAAATTGAAGTAAGAATTCGATCATAAATAACAAGCAGAGAGGTTATCTCAATAGAATTTAGAAGTAGATTTTTTAATTTTCATAGTTAACAACCTAAAACATAATAATTCGGAATCTACGGGTTTCGATGATTTCAGATTAATTAATTATAAATATATATAATATATAATAAGTATAATGAACAAATTCATCAATTAAAAGTGCTCATAATTTGAAGAAAAATTTAAAAAGGGAGTCAAGTTATCAACGGCCAACTGCTGTAAATAAGTGCCCGACCGGTACGTAACGAACACAAAACGACCATTGTATTATTTTATGAACATTTTCTACCTTTGGCCAATTTTAAGGGATTTCGGCCCACTGTGCAAAATACTTAATAAACTGTCATTTTGAGCCTTTATTTAAACAATTTTGCGCTTGAATCTTTGGAAGACAATGATTATTAATAATATTAGCTACTTGTAATGAAATATCTTAAACAGTACTGTACCTTCTTTCGAGCAGCAAGAAGTTTCTCCTTATCCATTTTAATGGTAGAATTATGCAGAACGAAACTCGGTTGTTTTACACATGAATTTGCCGAGTTCCAAGAATTGCTGCAGTTTTAATTTTAAATCATTCGATTAAAAATTATTTTCTCAAGATTTCTGTCCTACTATTCTAGTTTTGCAAAATTATGAGTTTGATGTGCATCTAAAAACACAGAAAGTACTGCAAAACGCCTAGGTTATGTTGTGATTTTTTAACGGTAACCACACTGCGTACAGTCCCAGTTAAAGAATATGAACTTAGTAAAGTCACGAAGTAGCGCTATCTAGTGGAGATAGAACAAACTACAGCTCTATTCCGGCAACCCCTCCGCCCCACACCACCCCTCATAGGAGAGTTGAAGTGGGAAACAGGTGATCCCATGTATTTAATTTTGAACGATTTTCACCAGCGCCACCTATTACTAGAGGCTTTTGCGAACTAAAATCAAGCGCCCCCAATTACTCAGGCCACTTTATGAACTGAAATAGATGATAGATGGTTCTACTTGAGCGGTCAAACAGGGCGGCATTTTTCCAGTTTGTCAATGTTGGTAGAGAAGATCAGAGTGGGTAATTTCGCATATATGCTAGGTGAATTTGGGATGCTTTAATTAAAAAGTTAACATGAAAGTATCTGAATGATCTTAATCGAATTTTTAAAATTATGCACAATTAAACATTTTGAAAAAATTACTGTTTTTTTGGTATTCAAAGATTAATTTAAGAGCCTATTAATCAAAATTTTAATCATTCTTTTAGTACATAACGATAAAAAAATAAAATATTACTATATATTTTTTGAATTCACTGTTTTTGTTGGTAGAAAATTTATCTTCTCGGTTAAAAAATCATCTTTTTCATTACAAATTTAATTCTTTTTGGAAATTTGTTGATTTTGAATTGAAAAATTAACTATTTTAATTATTGTTCAAAATTGATCTTTTTCAGTAAAAAATTCATCTATTTGGTTGACAATTTTTAAATTTTTGTTTTCAAGTTTGTTGTTTTTTATCAGAAAATTATTTTTCTAGGTTAAAAATTCTTCTTTTTATTGAAAATTAAACTTTTTATAAATCCATTGTTTTTAGGTTGAGAATTGAGCTGTTTAATTTGTCTTTTTAATGCTTGAAAATTAATCTTAGTATAAATTTCATTTTTTTTTTATTACAAATGTAAGTTGTTTTTAAAAAATGTTTGGTAAATTTTCGGAAATATTTTTTTAAATCACTCAGAATCTTCTAAAATTTCTAAATGTCTGAAACGGAAGCGAATTTTTCTTAAAATTTAAAAAAATATTTTAAAAATTAAAAAACTTGTCTTAAATATTTCTATTTTTTCGCGTAATTTATAGAAATGTTTTAAAAAAATTTATCAAAAAATTAATATAAAAAAAACCTTTCAAATTTTCGTATTAATATTAAGAATATTGTGTCATTCTCTTGAAACCATTCATTAATTATTAATTATTTCTTTTAAACAAAACCTGGAAGACTTGACAGGGTCATTGCATTTTTTAAATGTTGTGGGAAAAGTGCAAAAATCATGTAATCTTGCAAATAATGACAGAGTTTTTTAATTGAAAGATACTTTTTTTGATAGAATATTTAACTATTTCTTGAAAATTCGTCGTTTTATAAATATTTTATAAATATTAGGAAATCATTTAAACTTCTAAAATATTTTTAATCACTTCAACACCCAAAATTTTCTTACAATTTTAACGTCCTAAAAAATTTAAAAATTGCTGAAGACATTGTGGATTCTTTCTGAGCATTTTTCTAAATCTTTGTAAATGTTCTCTAACCACTTATTTTAAAAATCGGAAATCCTTTTCAGTTTTTTTGTATAAATATGAGAAAAGAAAATTTAGATTTCTGAAGATTTTGAAATAAAGTTTTGGATTCTATTTCAAAATTTGGAAAGGATTTAAGAAATTAAACATTTTTGGCCTAACATTTTGGGGAAAGTTGTAATTCATTTTTTATTTAAAAAACAACATTTTTTAAAGAAAATTGAAAAATATGTTGAGACTTTTTAAAACATTAAAAAACTGCGTTGGCTCAAGAATCCGGTAAACAAAAGTATCAATACTCAGAAATTCCTGAAAAAGTAAATATGATTTATCGCGCATATGCTTGGACTGGTATCATTTTTAGATGACGGTTGCTGACAGTGGAACCATGCGGTGGTTGTTTAATCTATTTCTTTAAATTTTCATATGCAATATTGCCAAAATTCATATAAATTGATGTAATATTTAATTTGAAGTAATATGATGTAAAAATGGAAACTTTTTTTAATTCGTTGTTTTTTGGTAGATAATAAAGCTTGTATAGAGATACCTTTCTCTATTAAAAATCCAAATATTTGGTTAAAAATTAATGTTTTCATTTACAATTTTTTATTGAAAATTGAAGTATTCAACAAGTCAAGTTTTGTAGTTCAAACTTCAATTATTCTATTCACTTTTTATTGATTTAAAATTAATCTTCATTGTTGAGGATTCTTTTTTTATAGAATATTTACTCTTCAACGCCCAAATTTGTCTTAAAATTTTTACATATTAAAAAGTTTTAAAAATTGCCGAAGATATTTTGGGTTCTTTCTCAGAATTTTTATAAATCTTGTAAAATTTTCTCTAACAATTTATTTTAAAAAACAAAAAATCCTTTTAAATTTCTGTATTAATCTGAAGAATATTCTTTCATTATCTTTCGAAATTGTCAAAATATTTTTAATTTTTTCGAAAACCTGACTGATTACATTCTGTATGAATATGATTTTAGTGGATGTTTTCCGTTTGTTATTTCCTGTGAGGCCGATAAATGTTGAGCGAAATATAGATTTTTTGAGATTTCGAAAGAAAAATCTTGTTAGGAATTTTGAGGATTTGAAAAGGATAAAAAAGTTTTCTTAAGTTTCATTAGAAAATTTACCATTTTTTATTTTCAAAGCTAATTTAAAAAGATTTCAAGATTTTTAAAGAAAATTATCAAATTTATCAACAAATAATTTCCAGCGAATATTCTACTACTTTTTAAAACATTTTAAAAAATAAAAAAGCAAATCTGGAAAATTTTAAGGTAATTTTTATAATTTTGCACAATTAAAAAAATAGGAATAATTCGAATTTATTAAAAACATAATTTTGAAACTTTAACAAATAATTTTAATATTGAGAAGACTTTTAAGAGATAAAAGAAAATTCACATTTTTGAATATTTTGAAATAAAATTTTACATTCTTTTTCAGAATTTGTAAAGGTTTTAGGAAATCAAACATTTTTGAGTAAAGCTTTCGGGGAAAGTTTTTATTTTTTTTTTTAATTTAAAAAAATAATTTTTAAAGAAAGTTTAAAAATATTTTGAAATTATTTAAAACATAAAAAATGCGTCGAATCGAGAATCCGGTAAAACAAAAGTATCAACACTAAAAAATTTCCGAGAAAAATAAATACTATATACCACCCAGTTCACGGTCGTGAGATTTGGCCATAGGTAGGACCACGCAGTGGTTGTTTGATCTTTTTTTTTATTTTTATATACAATATTTCCTAAATTCATATAAT
>NC_046665.1:6708264-6724819 GCF_010883055.1 Belonocnema kinseyi | reverse complement strand
AGCACCTTCAGTCCGCAGAACCGGCGGAGAGTTTCCGAGAAATGTATTTCCCCGCTAAACAAATGCAATATAAATAGATGAGTAGCTCTTTACACTGCTTTCTTGAACACTTATTATATAATCTAATTAAATAGTATTTAGTTGAACTTTAATTAAAAAAATAAATTGATTAAAATAAATTAAATAAAAAAATATCTAATTTTCTTTTAACTTTTAATACTTTTCACATTTTCTAATTTAGTATATGTACTAATAACTAAGTTATTAGATTTAGCCTTTAAAAATAGGGGGAAAGAAACTTTTAAAAAATCTGTTTTTTTTTTGCAGTTACAATCATTTTTAATACAAAATACAAATTTGGAATAACTATTAGCTTGTTACAAGGGTAAAACCCCATTCCAAGTTTTGACATGAAGGAATCATCGCTTATCTGTTTCTTTTTAAAGTTATATAAATATAATTTTCGTAAGATTCCGGAGATATTACAAAAACACTTTTGAAGATTTCACATATGCCGAAAAAAAGCAGAAAATTTTTATGCATTTTTTTCATTTTGCACGACACACAAAGTATTGGGAAAAATTAGAGTCAGCTTGAAAGATATGCAAGACTTTCAGAAAATTTGAAGAAATTATTTTTAAAATAATTTTTCGAAAAACTATTCATATTTTAAATATTGTTAATCTCTTAAAAATTCTGAAATTCCTAAATAATTTTTGTAATAAAACATTATATCTTTACAATGACCTTCAAAACTTAGAGATTTGTAGAAACTTCCAGTTGAATCTTACCAAAAAAAATTCATACTTCCAAAATTCTTAAATAGCTTCGAACATTTTTTTCGAAATACTTAACATTTTATAAAATTGTTAAAAATTGTTTTAAAAATGTACAGAAAATTTTAAATTACTTTAAAACCTTTACAAAACTTCTATATCATCGAAATATCTTTTGAAATCATTCAGTTTTCCTAAAAAATCTTTTAATTGTCCTAAAATCTTCTAGATTTTCTTTCGTGTTTTTAATTCAAAACACAATTATTTAAAAGATTAAGATATTCTAAGTTTTTTGCCCATTATGTATTTCATTTTTCTTACCTCTTTCAAAGCTTGAAAAAGTCTACAAATTGTATACAACGATAGAAAAATTTTAATAACAGAGTTATTTCCTATAATATTAGAAAACCCATTTGCAATTAAAATTTTCTTTTGAATCAATAATGTTTAGAAACAGTTGGAAAACATTAGATCATGAAATGAAATTACTAAATTGAAAATTTCCATTTACAAAATAGATGTTGCGGTAAACTCGTAATATTTATTAATAGACTTAATTACAGACGGTTTACTTAAACAGTCTTTTTTTGATTGAGTCGCAGAATTCTTAGAAATTGAAAAAATCAACTGCAAGATTAAAGAACGAACATATATATTTTATTTTTTTCATATCTTACTTTGTCTATTAAATCATTAATATCCAGGGGCAAACTGGGCCTATTATCCCTATTAATAACAGTTAATATGCATAAATATACTAAATTATATGCATATTTTAAAACAAATCTCAAATTAAATTAACGCAAACAATCAAAAATTCCTTGCAACATTTTTAAATACTGTTCAATATTGCAATTCCTTCAAAATATTTTGACACACCTTAAACTTTTTTTTAAAGATTTTGAAAGTACTTTTGAATTTTGTTAAATAACCATGCTAAAATTGTTTTAATTCTCTAAAATTTCTTAAAATAATAAAAATAAGTTGAAAATTCCTTGACATCTTTTAAAACATCCTTAAATATTTAAAATCTTTCGAAATCTCTTGAAATTTTGTAAAGCTCTTGAAAATATATTGCAATTTTAAAAATACCATGTAATATATCAAATCCTTTAAAATCTCATATTAACTTACCATAATCAATTGAAAATTCCTTGGAATCTTTTTAAATTTTCTCAAATTCGTCAAATGTTTCAAAATCTTTTGAAATACCTAGAACTTTTTTTAAAGATTTCTGAAGTTCCTTTGAATTTTTTTAAATAAACCTTCCAAAATTTTTTTATTTCTTTGAAATTCCTTTATATTATAAAAACAAATTAAAGATTCCTTTACATCTTTTAAAACATCCTCAAATATTCAAAATCCTTAAAAACCTTTTGAAATTTTGTAAAGCTTCAGATTGAAATCAATAAAACTTCAAAGCTTTGGAAATCTAATTTTCAAACATTTTCAACTATTCAATAAGAATAATTTTCAACTCGATGAGATTCAAGTCTTCAAATTTTGAATTGTAAATTTGAAAGTTTATATATAAAAAATGAATAATCATGATTTAATTGAAAGCGTTCAAAATTTAAACGTACTATTTTCAATTGAGCAATCTCTAAATGAAATTATTTCAGACTGAAATTTAGAGAACAGAAAAATGTCAAAATGTTAAAAATGTTAATGTTTGTAGATTAGTTACAGTATTAAACTAAAGTGTTAATAGAAATTACTCGACTTAAGGTTTAACTATTTCTGAAACGATTTTTTTATATAATTATAAAATTATATATATATATATTTTTTTTTTTCAACATACTTTTAAATTTTCAACACTTTCAATTTACTTATGATCAATAATTTTTTGTTAATAAACTTCTAAGTTTACAATTCAAATTTTGAAGACTTGAATTCCATCAAATGGAAAATTACTTATATTTCATAGCTAAAAATAAGATTTCGAAAGTTTTGAGTTTGTATTGATTCCATTTTCAAAACTCTAATCTACAAAATTACAATATTTAACGTTTTAAAATTTTTCTTTGTTCTAAATTTCAATCTGAATCTTTTAGAAATTTCAAGAGGTTTCAAAAGATTTTTAAGGACTTTAAATATCTGAGGATGTTTTAAAAAATGCTTTAAATTTTTTTTAAAGATTTCAACAGATTGTCAATAATTGAGGATGTTTAAAAAGATGTCAAGGAATTTTTATTTTATTTTTTATAATTTTAAGGAATTTCAAAGAATTTTAAAGTACTTTAAAAATCTTAAGAAAGAGATCAAAGTAGGTCAAAATGTTTTGAAGGTATTGCAATATTTGAGAGTATTTCAAAATGTTGCAAGGAATCTTCAATTGATTATGTTAATTTAATATAAGATTTTGAAAGATTTATTATATTTTAGGATATTTGAGCAGATTCCAAGGAATTCTCAATTGATTTCAATAATGTAGTGTCAGATTATAAAAGATTTGAAATATTTTACGGTTTTTTCTAATTTTCAAGGAATTTTCAAGAGATTTCAAAAGATTTGAAAGGATTTTAAATATTTGAGGATATTTCAAAAGAAGTCAATGAATTTTCAATTCATTTTTATAATTTAAAGGAATTTCAAAGAATTTGAACAATTATATCAAGGCTGTTTAAAAAACTCCAAAGTACCTTATAAATCTTGAAAAGATGTCAAGGTGTTTCAAAATATTTTGATGGTTTCGAAATACTTGAGAGTATTTTAAAAGGTTCCAAGGAATGTTCATTTGATTACAGTAATTTAATATGAGATTTTAGAGGATTTGAAATATTTCATGGTATTTTTTAAATTTCAAGGAATTTTCAAGAGCTTTAAAATTTTTTTAAAGATTTCAACAGATTGTCAATAATTGAGGATGTTTAAAAAGACGTCAAGGAATTTTTATTTTATTTTTATAATTTTAAGGAATTTCAAAGAATTTTAAAGTACTTTAAAAATCTTAAGAAAGAGATCAAGGTAGGTCAAAATGTTTTGAAGGTATTGCAATATTTGAGAGTATTTCAAAATGTTGCAAGGAATCTTCAATTGATTACGTTTATTTAATATAAGATTTTGAAAGATTTATTATATTTTAGGATATTTGAGCAGATTTCAAGGAATTCTCAATTGATTTCAATAATGTAGTGTCAGATTATAAAAGATTTGAAATATTTTACGGTTTTTTTCAATTTTCAAGGAATTTTCAAGAGATTTCAAAAGATTTGAAAGGATTTTAAATATTTGAGGATATTTCAAAAGAAGTGAATGAAGTTTCAATTCATTTTTATAATTTAAAGGAATTTCAAAGAATTTGAACAATTATATCAAGGCTGTTTAAAAAACTCCAAAGTACCTTATAAATCTAGAAAAGATATCAAGGTGTTTCAAAATATTTTGATGGTTTCGAAATACTTGAGAGTATTTTAAAAGGTTCCAAGGAATTCTCAATTTATTACAGTAATTTAATATGACGTTTCAATGGATTTGATATATCTTAGGATATTTAAATAGATTCCAAGGAATTTTCCATTGATTTTAATAATTTAGTATGAGATTTTAAAGGATTTAAAATATTTTAGGGTATTTTTAAAATTGCAAGGAATTTTCAAGAGCATTGCAAAAATTTCAAGAGATTTCAAGGATTTTTAATATTTTAGGATGTTTTAAAACATCCCAAACATTTTCAATTAATTTCAATAATAATTCAAAGCAATTCCGAAGAATTTTAATTATTTTGAACTTTTCAGGTTGAAATGGGAACAGCTTTGTTAAAAATGTAGTTTTTTTTTGGTTGATGTATCAATTTAGTTGAAAAAATTTGTTTTCTGAAAATTTAACTATTTTGTAGACAATTTTTGTTTGTTTTTGTTTAAAAATTCATTTTTTTCAAGTACAAGTAAATAATTCTTTTGTCGAAAAATTAACTGTGATTAAACATTAATTTTTGTATAGAAAATTAGACTTGGTGGAAAATAAATTTCTTTTGTGCAAAGTTCATATATTTTATTAAAAATTCCGTTTTATTTTAGTATACAATTTAGCCTTTTGGATAAAAATTTAAATTTTTGTTTAAAATTTTAGCTATATTGTTGAAAATGATTTCAACAATTTTTAAAAATTTATGTATTTGATTCTAAATCTTTTTTTTGTGCAGAAAACGAATTGTTTTAGTTGAAAGTTGAACTATTTATATTTAAAAATATTCAAATAATTATTAATATAAATATAATATTTTATAATTATAATATTAACATCAATAATATATATAGTAGTGATAATATCCATATTATCTACACCTGAAAAACATAACCTCAAAATCGACTCGTGCATGAAATTAAGAATAACGCGAAACTTCAAAATCACCAATTTCTTTAATTTCTTTCTAATGGGGATCGAGATATAAATAGAAGACCACTCAAGTCTTTCGAAACTTTCAGATCGGAAACAAAGATATTTTTGTGGTAACTAATTGAGCAGAAACTTAATTGGTAAATCATTTCAGAAATTGCTAACTTTCGTCATTTACCGACGAGCAACTTGGGCCTTCAAAGTAACTCTTAGGTAATCCGCCAAGAGGGCGCAGTTATCAGCGCATGTTTTCCACATTCTCTTATTCCATTATCTCGGCTATCTCCCACCTCATCTTTGCCAAAGATATTATGAACCTAGATGCGGTACGGGGCGTCGGAGTGGGGAATTATATATATAGGACATCACATTTTCTGCCCTATCGAGGTGCTGCCCTCATCGTACTACGAAGTCGAATTCTTGTTTTCTCATTCTTCGTAAAATATGACGGTAAAGCAGTAGAAAAGTATTTTGAGGTTAGAAAAGTTTGACATGTATGTATAGCTGAATTTTTTCAGATCTGAAGCTTGATCCAGGTTTTCGGTACAGTCTTTTTTTAATGTGTATGGAAATTTTTGATGTCACAAAGTTAAAGATAATCTCAATTAAAAATTTTTAAATTCGCTGTACATCCAATTTTTATTCTTGGGTCTTTGCAATTTTTTTCTAATCCATTTCAGTGACTGGTAAACAGGGGTGATTTTCTCTTAAAAAATAAGTGATTAAAATTTGAAAAAATTGGGTAGGCTTTTTTGACAGCTAGGTATGTAAAAAAGGTAAACTGCAGAAAATTTAAAAACTAATTTAAGAACTATTAATACTCTTTTAAGATAGCAATACAATTTACATAACACTAATTGTAAAATTTGCAAATTTTCAGGCCTTCAGTTTAGGAACTGGAATTTTAACGTTAAAATTGCTTCATTTTCAGAATACAGCCTTATTGTTTGAATTTTCAGAATTTTTCGAAATTTTTCAAACTTGCTGAAAGGCGAAAAAGTTTGAATTTAAAAATTAAAAATGCGAAAATACACCATTTTCCATGTTCATTTGCAATCCAGCGAGTCACTTTCTTTCGCTTCTTTTGAAAGTCGATCCTTTGCTTTCAGTTTTCTTTTTAAACTATACCTTGAATTCAACGCATGTCAAATTAAATTTTTGCAGCTGCATTTAGGTTGAATTATACAAAGGTTTTTTGTTTTATATATAAATTATTTAAAACATTTTATTGGTTTTTCAAGATCGTAATTTATAACTCTAAAATGGAATAATTGTAGCTCAAACATGAAAAAGTATAGACTAATTTTATATTTAAAGAGATTCTATCACATATATTGAACTATTAAAACCTCTGACCTTTTTTAAGGTTTTTAAAACTCTTTTAAAAACTTTTTTAAAACAATTTTGGTTGTGATTTCTTAATAAAAGAACAAGTGCTATTTAGTGTCCAGAACAGTATTTTCCAAAATATTTAAAGCCTTAATAATTTAGACATTTTAAATTTGTAGTCTTCAGAATATATATTGAATAATTTCAAATTTAAAGCTATTTAAATATTTCATCTGAATTTTTGAATGGAAAGTGTTCGATAATTTTAGATTGAAACCTCTCATATTATTTAGTCACAAATTAAAATCATACAACTTCAAGTTTTATTTATTTTTTGATAATTTGCCCCCCCCCCCCCCACAAATTATGTTTTTTGTAAGAAAATAACGCCTGATTTTTGTAAAAATTAACAAATATATATTAAAGGTTCACTCAAGGTCATTTTTGTTCGAAAAGCTTGTTCCTGAATAAATTAACTCTTATTGTTTCCGATTTCGTTCTGTCACTCAGGGTAATTTTCTCTGAAAAATATTGATTTACAAAGAATATTTGTCAAACAATAGAATGGATTTCTTCGCCCGAGTTGCAAACGTAAATTGTACTATAGTAAAAACAACTGGAAAAAGTTAGATGAAAGCCAAATTTGGTAAAGAAAACAAACCTTTGTCGACCTATAAATACTAATTTTATTCCCCGAAAGATTTTTAAAAAAATCTCTTCGAAACACTTTTATTGTAAATATTTAATTAAAGAAAAATACTTGTTACAAAAATAAAAATAGTACAATTTTTACATACAATTCTTAAAATAAAAAAATCTGTGTGCCAAACCACAATCCAATCCGACTATTCTTTCAAAAGTTGTCCGATATACAGACAACCACAACCACAATAACGACGACGTAGACGCCAGAGAGACAAATACCGATGTAAAAACTTGTTTTTCTGACTCAAGGAGCCTCAAAACGTCGAAATTTAATGAAATTCGCGAAAATCATTTTTCGCATAAAACTCTTCTCATTATGGATGAGAATGTGATAAAATAATCATGGGGCCTTGAAAAAGTAGCGTTTGTCGCCTCTTGACTTCAACTTTTTGCATTTTTATCAAAAATGGCTGTTTAACGAACTCGATCTTTCTGTTTGGTCCCTCGAACAGTGTGTCAAAGCCCAATCCAATCGGACCAGTCTTTCGAAAATTATCCGATATACAGACAACAACAACGACGACGCCGGACAGACAAACAGACGACGTAAAAACTTGTTTTTCTGACTCACGGGGCCCGTAAGTTACAACCGAAAAATTACAATTTCAAAAAAATGAAAGTTGTTTTAAATATTAGGCTAGACTCGCGACAGGGACAAATCAGAAAATGAAAGTAAATTTGAAAATTGAACTGCAGTTCGAGTATTAAAAACTAAACAGTGATTGATTTTACAAGGTGATTCTAGATCTGTTCAAAATCATATAATTTACATATTTTAACGTTAAAATTTGAACTAATTTAATTGCAAAGCCTTAGTAGTGACACAAGTGTAAGGTTCGAATTGATAGCTTCTTAAATGAACGCCTTTATTGAATTTCAACATCTTTTTGAAGTATTATTTCAGTATAAAATATTCCATTTTGAATCTCTTTGGTTTGGAAATAAAAAAAAACAATTTTCTATAGTAAACAATTTGAAAATGAATTGTCACAGTTTCAGAGTGACAAATTTAAACTTGGAATGTTACGATTATAATTGTTTAATTTTTTTATTTGTATTTCCAAGGTAAAAGTATTTCATGTTGATTCTTAAAGAACAGTTAAATAAGCATTAATTTAGAAAAAAATCAAGTAAGCTGGAGGTTTCTGAATGTTACAAAGAAAAGAACAAAATTTGGAGCTCCTCAAGAATTTTAAAATACTAGGAAAACAATAAAAAATTCTGGGTAGATTTAAAATGATTTTTTATTTTGACAAAGTACATAACTCAAAGAGAATGTTTAAAAATATTTCAAAACATTTCAAAAGATTTACAATATTAAAAAAAAACTGGAAGCTCTTAAAAACAATTTTGTATGCAGGATTTTACAAAAATGTTAGGAAAAATGGGAATCAGTCTGAAAGACATTTAAAAGTTCCGAAAAATTTTGTAAATATTTTTAAAAGATTTGAAATAATATAATATATAATGAATAAAAAATCCCGAAAAATGAAATCTCCGGCTCTCTCTCTCTCTCTATATATATATATATATAATTCTATAAAAATTGTATTAAAAAATAAATTAAAAAACACGTGTTCTTTGAAAGAAAAAAATGTTCTGCCTAAATTTTCTTCGTACCTACATAATAACATTTTTGAAACAAACTTTGCAGGATTCGATTCAACAACGATTTATATCAAAATTTATATTTATTATTTTTTTTATTAATAAAAAATTCGATTTTTCAGAACTTTTTTTTTCCAAATACTATGCACATTTTCAAACAAATTTTTTCATCCAGAAATATATATTCGATTATTGTATTTTCAATAAATAAATAATATTTAATAAACAATTTTTTAAATTGGTTAAATTCAGGAATTTTCTAATTCGGATATTTTATGATTCAGGCATTTCCTTTGGGGATTTTTAAAATTCAGTAATATCTTATTGTCTGGAATTTTATTTATTTTATTTTTCGTGAATTTTCCAATTCGACATTTATATTTCGGGACTTTTATAATTTCGGGAATTTAATTATTGGTTATTTTTCAATGTACGAATTTTACAGTGTCAGGAATTTTATTTTTCGGGATTTTTCAGTCGCTTTTTCCGAAAAATAAAATTCTCACATCACTGTAAAAATTCCGAAATTATAACATTGCAATGTTATAATTTTGGAATTTTTACAGTGATGTGGGAATTTTATTTTTAATTTTCCAATTCGGGACTTTTATATTTCGACAATGCATTGTCGAAATATAAAAGTCCCGAATTGGAAAATTCTCGACAATTTACAATCTTACCGAATTTAAGAATTGCCGACAAAAAATTTCCGAATTAAACAATATCCGGGCTAGACAACTCTCTAATTTGAATAATTAAAAAATAGTTAAAAAAATTTGTTTAAATAGAATAATACAATATTTTTACCGAGGAAAAAACTTTTTTAATGTTTAAAGTTTCTAAAAATTATTGTTTGAATTAAAAATAACAATAATTGAACAAATGTATTTTTGGATAAAAAAAGTTGTTTGAAAATATCCATTTTATTTTTGTACATTACAGGAAACGCTCGCAAAAATAAAATTATTATTTAAAAAAATAAAAATAAAAGTCGCGTTAAATCAGCCTGCATTGAATCTTGCAAAGTTTGTTTCATTTAAAGCTCACGTGTTTTAAATTTATGTTTATATCACATTTTTATACAATTATTGTTATTTTAAATTAAAATGATAATTTTAAAAATTAAACATTTAACCAAATTTCTATAATAAAATATTTGATTATTGTATTTTTAATAAATAAATAATATTGACCACATAACTGTTTTTTCAATTTCTGCAATTCGAGAATTTTCTAGTTTGTATATTTTATCATTAGACAGCATTCGGCCTGGAGTTTTATTATTCGGGAGTTTTCAAATTCGATAATATTGTAAACTGTCCAGAATTTCATTATTCTAGAATTTTTTAAATCCGGATTTTCAGGTTCAAAAATATTTCAAAAATTTAAAAAGATTTATAAAATTGTAAAAAAATCTTGAAGATTTTAATTAATTTAATTTAAATTTATTGTAAAATATATTTTATGGAATATGATATTTTTTATGAATGTGCCAGCGGAATTCTGTTCGTCTAATTTTGTTTGCCAATGCGAAACGTAATCTGGCTTGGAACTGTCGTCTTAACAACTAAAAACCGAAAGAACAATTTTCCTGTTACTTGGAATTATAATTATATTTTTATAAAAACGTTAGAATATATGATAATTAAGAAATTAGAACATACATACGAGAACTTGATTAGACGAATAGTCTAAAAATGTCCGTAGAAATTGCAGACCACAAAAATAAAAATAAAAACTAAATAATATTAAAGAACTATATATAGACAATATATAGAATGAAAATTATGATTAATAATTTTAGAATTAGTGGAAAATATATGAAACCGCAATATTAATCACTTATCGACTTATATTTATGGTATTTATTAAAACAACCAAGTTTTGCAAAGTTATAAATGTAAAAATGTTTTAATTGGCAATTTACTTTCAATCCAAATGGTTCTTGTCCAAGCTAAGTTTACCATCAGTGCACCTCGAAGGTGTCCTGAGAGTTGCTTACAGCGCTCCAAGTGGCTTTTGGCAAACTATATCGATGTGTGCTTTCTACGGGAGCGGTGGGTAGAGGAGAAGTGACTTTTTTCGCGGGACGCGCCGTCTATATTTATGGCGGGCAACTAAGCCCGCACCGTGTCTACGTTTGTAATATCTTTGTCTTTGCTCATACCATGCAAATTATAATATATTTTTTAATTTAGATTTACAGGAAGAATAATTTACATAAACAAACCATTTTATGCAATATAAAAAAACATAAAATAGCGCATGATAAAAAATGCATTGAGTTTTTTGATATTTCATGAAATGGTCTGCTTGTGCAAATTATTCTTCCCATAATTCTAAATGAAAAAATCTGCCCGGTTCGCGGGCACATTCTCATCACGCGCTACGCGCGCGTCCCGCTTCGTTCGCAAGCTTGAGCGAACCTAGGGCGCGCGACTGTTGAATCTCGCACTTTGCGTTCGATAATAGGTTACCTCGCGCCTCGCGCTCGAACATAATTACACCTCGCGCTTCGCGCTCGGATAATTATTCTTTGCATTTGGAAAGCTTGAAAAAATTTTTATCAAAAAGATCTCTTTTAGATGGCATTATTTATATGCGTCTTCATATTCTGAATTGTCTACTTAATTAATTATAGTCAGAGATTAAGTTTTTCAAAGCTCTGTAGGCTTTGAGGTACACTTTCTCATCGTGACACTCGCGCTGCGCGCTCGTTTTCTGACAGACATTTGTAAACAGGTTTAGTTGGATTTCGTTCTCGTAACTTTCGTCGTTTTTCCACACATTTTTATTTTATTTTATTGTTTTTCAACGTTATTTTTCACGAATAAACCAAAAAGTACGCGTCCTATCAAGAAGTGATTCTTAACGAAGTTGTAGATCTTTTTTGGGATAACCATTTTTGTTAATTCATCTCTTTTCGTATCCTACATAGTTTGTCCACAAAATGGAATTTTTTATTTTTCATTATTTTTTGTGCAATCAAAATTTGAATTTTCGATTTTTGAAGAAAATCCAAAAATTTGTTATAATAATCTTGTAGGGCTTTCAAAAAGAAATGTTTTTCTTTTCCTGACTTTTTTATATTCCGTGCGTTTTTCGGCTTCAAATTTTGATTTTCGGTTGATTAAAAAAATTTTGAAAACGTTATAACTCTGAGAATTCTCTTCTATCAAGAAAAGTCATTAGGATAAATTGTTATTTCTTTTTAATACTTTAAATATCTGTACATAGAATTTTCAAATTCAGAAAAAAGTGGTCTTAAAAATTTTCAAAATGCGCTCACTTTTTCAATTTTTATCAAAAATGGCTGGTTCACGAACTCGTCCTTTCTTTTAGGATCTCAAAAAAGTGTGCCAAAGATGAATTTGATTCGTTCATTTTTTCGAGAGTTATCGTGTTTACGGGCGGACGGCCGGACGGACAGACAGACAGTAGCCATCGTGAAAACCTGATTTTCAGATTCAGGGGGTCTCAAAACGTGGAGATCCGTTGGAAAGTGTGTTCGGTCTCTTTTTTAATTTAAAAATAAAAATAATGTAAATTTGTTTCAAACAGAAAATGTAAATAATTTGGAGACGTGATTAATATAATCACTTACTTGTTTTTTACATATCCGCCATGTTCCTATATTCCTGATCTTCCTCTTCTACCACACAAGCATCAACACAGACGCTACCTAGGGGAGATAGAAATCATTAAAAATCGTTCACAATTTAGCCTTAAGGGCATGTGATCCTTCGTCGTGTGGTCAATCAGGTACAGTTCCGACGGCTTTTTTTTCAAAAAATGAAAATTTTTAAAAACTGAATTCGGAGATGCTATAAAATGTCATAACGGACGTCCCCGGATTCTTTTTTCAGGGATAATAACAAAAAAAACGTTATTGTGCTAATTACCAAATTTGATGCAAGTGTATTGTTTTGTGGTTAGGGTGATTTTTAGCTCTCTGGCATTCCGATAATGTAGGTCTCTATCGTACCGATTCTGTCGGTAAGCACTCTAGAATAATTATGGTGTAATAAACTATCTTACTAGCCTAGCTGGTAATGTAGATCGATAAATTTTGGAATTTTAATGTTCAATTTTTCGCCACTGGGAAATTATTTATGAAATAAACTTTTTTGATTGCCTGCAAACAAGGTTAGTTCCGGGAGATTAGTTACTATGTTTATTTGCAAGTCCAAAGTTTTCGGCCAAAAATATTGTGTAGTTTGAAAGTAACGCACAGGAGAATTGTACCATACATAACCTCCAAATATACACACGTTGTTAGCAATATCAAAAAATTTTTTGGAAAAAAACACACAAATTAAGTGTGCGGGGACGTCCGTGAGCATGTTCGCTATCATTTCCCAAATTTTTAAGACAAAATATTGATTATTCTAGAAAAAAAGCCGTCGGAACCTAAAACTGGTAAAATCGATACTAATTCCTAAGCGCTATGCAAATAAATCAGATTTTGCTAAATTAAAACTTTTTTGAATTAAACCAAAAAAAAGTGTGTGGGGACGTCCGTTAGCATGGTCGCTATTATGTCCCAAATTTTTAAGACAAAATATTGATTATTAAAGAAAAAAAGCCGTCGGAACCTAAAACTGGTAAAATCGATAATTTTCTAAGTATCACATGCCCTTAAGACTGTACCTAGTGTGACGGTACCATGGAGAATAGATATAAGGAGACCATCGACATATAGTACTGGACCGCTGGCTACGGCTGTCTGAAGTGGTCCAGAGCATAGAAAGAGATGACAATTCGAGAAAGTAGACCTGTCGTTTTCTAAAGATGTCGATTGGTGATTGGTCAGTTGATCTATTTCTAATGAAAGCAGATGGAAGATGAGTAGAACCATGATCTAAGAATACACGGTCTAGCCACACGCAACTAAAACAAAGTAAACCAGTAAGGAGCAACTCCACCACTTTTAACCATATTGGATAAGTGAGCGCGCGAGAATGAAGTATATTTGAACGGAAGTTAATGCACTGAGCGAAAATTGTAAGTAAAAGATAAAGAAATTATATAGTTTATAAATAAATTAAATTAGTTTAAGAATAATGAAATTTTTGAGATGCGTAATCTAAAGTATAAATAAATATATAACATCTAACTTGTAATATAGAAGAAATACTTAGAAATATGGATAATATAACCTCTCAAGGCACCTGAGGAATTGTACCTTTTAAAGCGAATGAAATGAAGTATCATCCACCTAAGGAGAAAAAAAGAATATTGTTTTCGGGCTGAAAGCAGAAATAAATAAATGCAAAATATCGATATCATATCCTGTATTATGATAATATCCGTTTTTATATTTCGTATATACATAAGCACTAAATGAGAACAAAAGAACCCTCTAAGGGTACACCACTACAATTTTCACAAAGTTAATCTTCACACGACGCGCTTTCACAAACGGATAGCGTCAGCAGTGTCCGCTTCTTGCACCTTATTTGAATATTGAGAACTTTCACAGGTATTGACATTGATTTACAATGTAGCCATAATTCATGACTTCAAATCTTTTGAGTGAAGACCAAGATGCTAACAGTTGCTATGGTAACCAAGATGGCTAAAAGTGGTGGAGTGCCAATGGGGACGAAATTGGGGCAGCTGATGGCTAGACAATGTATTCTTAGATCATGAGTAGAACCAATCACCATCCTTAGAAAAGGTCGCGTCTACTTTCTCGATTTTTTCTCTCTTTCTATTCCCTGGTTCACTTCCGACAGCCGTATCCAGCGGCCCAGTACCAAAGATATTATAAACGTAGATGCGGTGCAAGCTTAGTTACCCCCCATAAATATAGACGGCGCTTCCGGCGAAAAAAGTCACTTTCCCTCTACCCAACGCTCCCAAAGATATTATAAACGTAGATGCGGTACGGGGCGTCGGAGTGGGGAATTATATATATATATATATAGGACATCACATTTTCTGCCCTATCGAGGTGCTGCCCTCATCGTACTACGAAGTCGAATTCTTGTTTTCTCATTCTTCGTAAAATGTGACGGTAAAGCAGTAGAAAAGTATTTTGAGGTTAGAAAAGTTTGACATGTATGTATAGCTGAATTTTTTCAGATCTGAAGCTTGATCCAGGTTTTCGGTACAGTCTTTTTTTAATTATAGAAAAAATGTTCTCGAAAAATCATATTTTTAATTTAAAAAAACGTGTTATAGAAAGGCATTTCAAGATAAACAAGTGCTGAAAGCATTTTTCTTTGACAATTTTTTTTTAAATTGAAATAATCAAATATTAATACCAAAGAAAGAACTTTTTCAATGTTTGAAGTATTAAAACATTATCGTTTAAATTTAAAATAATAATTAAAACAAAATATATTTCTGGCTACGATATTTTGGTTGAAAATGTATATAGTATTTTTTAAATCACAAAAGTTCTTCTGAAAAATCGAAATGTTAATTAAAAAACACGTGTTTTTATGTATTAATTTGTCGGTAAAATTTTTTGTATAATTTTAATTTTAAATTCAAACAATAATTTTTAACACTTTAAATATTAAAACAAAAATTTATTTGATAACAATATTTTATTATCGTCGTTTTAATAAATAATTAATATTAATTAAGAAACAATTTTATTTGGGGAGTCTTATTATTTGGGAATTTTCAAATTCGTTAATATTATAAACTGTTCAGGAATATTATTAGTTTTGGAATTGTATTTTTTGGGACAGAGAGTTTTACAGAGTCGGGAATTTTATTTTTCGGGATATTTCAACCGTCCCCATAGAATTACAGAAAATTTGCTCTAATTATAATTTCGGCGCTCGATCTTGTTGATTTTTTCCTACAGTATTAATAAAAAGAAATGTGTATGGAAATTTTTGATATCACAAAGTTAAAGATAATCTCAATTAAGAATTTTAAAATTCGCTGTACATCCAATTTTTATTCTTGGGTCTCGACAATTTTTTTCTAATCCATTTCAGTGACTGGTAAACAGGGGTGATTTCCTCTTAGAAAATAAGTGATTAAAATTTGATAAAATGGGGTAGGCTTTTTTGAAATCTAGGTATGTAAAAAAGGTAAACTGCAGAAAATTTAAAAACCAATTTAAGAACTATTTATACTCTTTTAACATACCAATACAATTTACATAACATTAATTGTAAAATTTGCAAATTTTTAGGCCTTCAGTTTAGGAACTAGAATTTTAGCGTTAAAATTGCTTCATTTTCAGAATACAGCCTTATTGTTTGAATTTTCAGAATTTTTCGAGATTTTTCGAAATTGTTAAAAGGCGAAAAAGTATGAATTTAAAATTTAAAAATGCGAAAATACACCATTTTCCATGTTCATTTGCAATCCAGCGAGTCACTTTCTTTCGCATCTTTTGAAAGTCGATCCTTTGCTTTCAGTTTTCTTTTTAAACTATACCTTGAATTCAACGCATTTCAAATTAAATTTTTGCAGCTGCATTTAGATTGAATTATACAAAGGTTTTTTGTTTTACATATAAATTAATTAATACATTTTATTGGTTTTTCACGACTGTAATTTATAACTCTAAAATGGAATAATTGTAGCTCAAACATGAAAAAGTATAGACTAATTTCATATTTAAAGAGATTCTTTCACATATATTGAACTATTAATACCTCTAACCTTTTTTAAGCTTTTAAAAACTCTTTCAAAAACTTTTTTAAACAATTTTGGTTGTAATATCTTAATAAAAGAATAAGTGCTATTTTGTCTCCAGAACAGCAATTTCAAAAATATTTAAAGCCTTAATAATTTAGACATTTTAAATTTGTAGTCTTCAGAAT
>NC_046665.1:6705046-6708164 GCF_010883055.1 Belonocnema kinseyi | reverse complement strand
TGTGTGTGTGTGTGTGTGTGTGTGTGTGTCTATAGATTTTTCGTTTGTAAGCACGATAACTTTCGAAAGAATTGAGAGATTGGATTGGCGTTTGGTATACTCTTTTCGTGTCCTAAAATAAATGTCAAGTTCGTTAGCCAGCCATTTAGGATAAAAATTAAAAAGTGAGCGTATTTTGAATATAACAACTTTTTGGATTTTCTTGAAAAATTATAAATTCTAATTTTGACAGCATAAAAAAATAATGGAAAACTAAAAATTATATTTTGCGGTTAAACTGTGCAAAAGAGGTGAAAAGGTGTGAAGACAAAAAATCTGCATTTTGAAAATATCTACAAATGAAAAAAAATTAATAAACTGAGAGACCATTTGTTAGAATTAATCACATTAATGAATTAGACTTTAGTATAATATCGTTCCAAAGTAGGAAAGACCGAGGTTTCATTATATTTATTCGTATTTTAGTACCAAAGTTTAATATTACCATATGAGTATTTAAACCACGAAGACCACACAGTAGTATTTTAAATACGAAATATTATGAATCTCCATTTCAAGAATTAACACTATGAAAAAATGATATTCTTTTTACTGAGTTTTCAAAAAATAATTTTAATAAAAAGAATAGTGAATATCATAATCTCGAAAACTTATTTTAGCAATTAATATTTTCAATATGAAGTTGACAGAAATCTGAGACGTGGGGTTTAGTTGTTAGGGAATGCATTAGTGCTTTAGGTAAGTTAGGTTCGAATCTCGCCGTAGCCGTTCCGATTTTTCATAGCGATTAAGCGTGCGATTATGTATGTAGTGAATAAATTAAGTATATAATAATAAAAATAATTGTACGTGTGTTTATGTATGTAGTTGTATTTCATTTGTGTATTTAGTTTCTCCTTCTGAAGGCTCAATCTTTTGGTGGAGTGAGAGATTTTTCATATAGTCGCTTAAGATTCTTGTATGCTTTGTATGGCAACTTCAAACGATGTTTTCGCTATTTCAAATGAAATGTATGACTATCGTTTTATCTTCACTTGTTAACTTTGATACAGTGAATTTTGAATTCTCGCAAGTTTTATAAGAGTTAATGCAACATCCTTTCCATTTGTCCAAACAAAAATATTATTTTTGTGCGGCTGAAAACCGCTATATTAATTTTTGATATGCAAACCCTGTTTTCCCTATTTTGAAACGATATTATACTAAATTCTCATTCATTTTTATCATTTACTCTAACAAAAAGTTTCTCAGTGTAGACAAAAGTTGCTCTTCAAAAAAAGAGTCCATTCTCCCGTTTTTGTCAAATATTTACATTTTGAGACCCCATGAATTCGAAAAACAGGTTTTTATGAATGCGTCTGTTTGCCTGTGTGTCTGTAGATTTTTATTTTATTAGCCCGACAACTTTCAAAAGAACTGACAGATTGGATTGACCTTTGGTATACTCTTTAAGTGTCTTGAATTGAAGTTCAGGTTTGTTAGACAGCCATTTTGGATAAAAATCTAAAAAGTGGAAGGATTTTCAAAATTTTTAAGACCAATTTTTTTCTGATTTAAAAAATTCTATGTACGGCCATTTTAGCGATTTCAAATTCTTCTAAGGTCACGGGTGAAACTGAAAGTTCTACGTCCCTGGTATTTGTGTTAATGCAATAAACACGAGTGTTTCCATCCCTTACGGTCGCTAGAGATTCTCCCAAATACACGCCTGGACCCGTCGGTATTAAAGGCAAATAAACTTCTGATAAATCTGTATTAATTACTGGCAAAGTTACTAACTGTTTTGTTCTTGCCCTTAAAATTAGGGTTGTTCCCTTTTTAGGTGGAGCAGTAAATGGAGTAGTAAATTATATTTAACTTGAAAATCTACAGGTGCACCAGTTTTTACGTTTTTTCTTTTAATTAAATTTAATTCGGCCCCAGTATCTACTACAAAAGTGCCCCTTCCATTTTTAATATTTCTGCTATTTAAAACAATGTTAGGTGAGGATGCCCTCCCAACTGTGTTGAACTTTAAAACTACCCGTCGGATCGGTGCTGCATTTTGATCAAGCTCGCCGTCGCACCATTGAGTCCCTTTTATTTTCCCGATTTGCAGCAACCATATTTAAACGTTTGAAACATTTTTCATATGAATGACCTGATTTTTTACAAAAGTTACAATTTAAGTTGTTTTTCTTAGAACTATCCTTTTCTTTTTCAGGACAATCTCGAGCAAAATGAGTGGTTTTTCCACAGGTGAAACACTCAGGCGAATTTTTTGGTGGATATTTGCAATCGCGAAGGAAATGCCCACTCTGATTGCAATTAAAACATCGCCTTCCATCGTAACCAACTGTACGCAGACATCCTCCTGCCAAATGCCCTGGTTCTCCACAGGTGTGACAGGAAATTTCATTCGGCCTTGAACTCTCGCGTCAGTTCCCTACTATTACTACCACCTCGCGCTCCTCCTCTGCCTCTGCCACGACCTACCTCACATTTTCTAGCGCGAGCGTCGCTGTAATATGGTCGGAAACGACCACGCGTATTACTATTAAAATATCCCTTATTTCTTCCCGTTTCGTCAAATTTTACTTTCTGATCTCCTTCCCTTTCAACCCCTCTTCTGTCTAGTCCACTCTCGAATTCTACCTCCCATTCTGCTTGTTTTGCGTTATTTATTGCCTCTTGTCACGTTGCTGGCCTTCCCACTCTTACCCTCCATACTAAATCTTGTTTCAACCCCATAACGAAGTACTCACATGCCGTATCGCGGGCCGATTTTATCATATAACGCGCAGCTTCGGGATCATTTTTATCTTCGATTTTTCGAGTATTGCACTACACTTTCTCCCTCACGTTGTGCTACCGTAGCAAGAGCCGTGTTCAATTGGCTCAAACTTCGGTGCTCTGTAAATGTATTTTTAAGATGTTTAAGCAAGTCCTCTAAGTTATGAAGGTCGCGGTCCTGTAATGAATCAAACGCGTTTTTAACTATTCGAGAACGAACCATTAGAAATAAGTAATGTCGATATTTTGACGCAATTGAATCCCGTGCAAATAAGCAATCGCTGATAAATCTACCCACCGGCATGTTTTCTCCATCAAAACTCTTTGGAAGAAATTCGAGAGCGGC
>NC_046665.1:6700767-6704946 GCF_010883055.1 Belonocnema kinseyi | reverse complement strand
AATCTTGCCCTCGGACGCGTCCGGTTCTCTGGCAAATTTGTACAATTCGCATTCTGAATAAATTCATTTGGTTAATCTAATATCACAAAATCTATAGTTGTCTGTTCATTTTGTTGCCTAATTATCCGTTTTCAGAAAGAAGAGAAGAGTTTCATCGAAGTGTTTGGGCTTCTAAACCCTTAATTGCGGTAACGAGCCAACGGAGCCGAACAGGATTTATTTTAATAAATTAACGTGAAATTTTTGAACTTTTAAATTCGGGATAATTCCGCGCCAAATTCGGCTCCGCGTGTTACAAAACTACCCATGTTTTCCTAGAGTGCGAACCTTCACATGAAACGTGTAAAAATTTCACGTCGATTGGACCACAAACAGCAGAGTAATCGAGATTAGAATAAAGTCACTTTGTAATTGAAAAATTGAAAAATGGAACAAAGCGAGTTTTGCGTGTTGATTAAACATTGTTTTTTAATGGGTAAAAACACCATAGAAGCCCAGCAGTGGCTTGAAAAATGTTACTCGGACTCTTCTCCATCCAAATCAACGATTTGTCGTTGGTATGCTGAGTTTAAACGTGGTCGTACGGACACAAACGATGCGGAACGTTCGGGTAGGTCATTGGAAGCCGCTATTCCGGAAAATGTGAGTGAAGTTTTAAAAACCGTAATGAAAAATTGCAAAGTAAAGGTCCGTGAGATTGTAGAAATAACACAGATATCATCTGGAAGCGTATTTACAATCCTTCATGAAAAATTGAGCATGAAAAAGGTTTTTTTCAAGTGGGTGCCGCGATTGCTCTTAATGGAACAAAAAAAGCAACGTATCGACGATTCAGAGAGCTGTTTATCGCTATTGACTCGCAATAAAAAGGATTTCCTGCGTCGATACGTGACCATGGATGAAACATGGATACATCATTTCAATCTGGAGTCGAAGCGGCAATCATCTGAGTGACGCAAAGCTGGCGAAAGCCACCCAACGCGTCCAAAAACGCAGCAGTCTGCTGGCAAAGTCATGGCTTCTGTTTTTTGGGATACACATGGCGTCATTTTCATTGACTACCTGAAAAAAGGTAAATCGATCAATAGTGATTATTATATTGACTTGTTGGTACGTTTAAAGGAGGAGATCGCAGCAAAACGACTGCACATGAAGAAGGAGAAAATCTTTTTTCACCAAGACAATGCACCATGCCACAAGTCCATGAAAACAATGGCAAAAATCAACGAGTTGGACTTTGATTTGCTTCCTCACCCCCCGGATTCGCCAGATTTAGCCCCTTGCGACTACTGGCTCTTTGCTGATCTCAAAAAAAAAGCTCCAGGGCAAAAAATTAGACTTGAATGAGAAGGTCATTGCAGAAACTGAAGCCTATTTTGAAGTAAAGGATAAATCTTTCTATAAACATGGTATAGAAATGTTGGAAAGGCGTTGGAAAGATTGTATCACTCTAAAAGGAGATTATGTTAATGAATAAAAATGATTTTTGAAAAAAAATGTTGTTTTCGTTGTTAGTCTCGGGAATTATTGAACGATGTGTTAGCATAAGAACTTATCAATTTTATATTTTACTTTGTAACGTATGTATAAATACATACAAATTTCTTGAGAAACATTGCCAATGCGATAAATACATCATTTCAAAGCTACAACATACCGATAAAAATCTCGGAGTATTCTCAAGCGTAATAGCTTGGCCCATTTGAGTCTATAAGCAGAGTCGATTCGAATGATTTAGTCTCCGAGATGGTCTGAGACATTTGGCTCCATTTCAAGGTTATTTTAGTGGTGCTTTTAAGAGTGGTGCGACGGTAATATAATGTTCCTTTTGTATTCGTTACATACCGGGCGCTGCAGAGTTATTTACAGTAACTGACCATCGCTAAGCCGACTCTCCCTTTTTAAATTTCTCTTCAAATTATTAATTCTTTTTTTTTAATTGATGAATTTTCTCATTACACTTATTTATACTTATAACTTATATATTGATATACAATTTTCTAGTAGGATGCAAAAATGTTGCCTTTTTTGGCGTATTGCATTCCATTTACGAGAAACGTCGTATTAATTCCAATTTCAAGCATTTAAAAAAAAAGTTAGATATATGAAATCATCGAAACCCGTAGATTCCGAATTATTATGTTCTAGACTGTTAACTATGCAATTCAAAAAATCTACTTCTAAATTTTAATCTGAAAGCTTTACAAAGGACCCTTGAGTGTCGGCTACTCCATTGAGATAGCTTCCCGGTAAGAACAAACGAATTGAATTGAATAAATATGTGTACATATATCGTAGATTTTGAAAAGTTTTGAATGCATTACCAATCGTATATTTGAAATATACGTTTTAATACCGTTTACTTGGAAAGTATTGTGTCCAATTTCAATTCTATTCAATGTGGTCAAAATATCAACAATAAGTAGTTATGATCAGCGGTTGCTGAGACTTTATCTGCAGAGCAGAGGAAGATCAGCTGTATGCAGTGCTGTTCATAGGTTTCTGAGACTTGATATACGAGGCCGAGGCAGATGAGCAGTACGTAGTGTACTTCAGTGGTACTTGAGACTTGATCTATGAGACAGATGCAGGGCAGTATTCAGTGCTGTTCAGTGGCTGCTGGGACTTGATCTACGAAGCAGAGACAGATCAGCTGTATGCATTGCTGTTCAGCGGTTGCTGACGCTTGATCCACGGACAGAGGCAGATCAGCTGTATTCAGTGCTGTTAAGCAGTTGCTGAGATTTCATCTACGAGGCACATGCCGATCAGCAGTATGCAGTACAGTTTAGCGGTAGCTGACTTGATCTACGATGTAGAGGCAGATAAACAGTATGCAGTTCCGTTCAGCTGTTGTTGACACGTCTTTCTACGATGCAGAGGCAGATCATCAGTACACAGTGTTGCTCATCCTTTGCTGATACATGATAATCGAGGCGGACGCAAATCAGCAGTATGCAGTGTTGCTTAGCAGTCGCTGAAACTTTATTCACGAGGCAGAGGCAGATCAGCACTTCTCAGTGCTGCTCAGCCTTTGCTGAGACTTGATAATCAAGGCAGAATCAGATCAGCAGTATGCAGTGTTGTTTAGCTGTTACTGAGACTTTATCTACGAGGCAGAGACAGATCAGTAATATGCAGCGCTGTTCAGCGGATGCTGAGACTTGACCTGCGAGGCAGAGGCAGATAAGCAGTATAAAGTACTATTCATCAGGTGTTGAGACTTGCTCTACGAGGCAGAGGCAGATCAGCAGTACGCAGTGCTTTTCAGCGGTTGCTGATACCTTGTATACCAGACAGAGGCAGATCAGCTGTATTCAGTGCTGTTAAGCAGTTGCTGAGATTTCATCTACGAGGCACATGCCGATCAGCAGTATGCAGTACAGTTTAGCGGTAGCTGAGACTTGATCTACGATGTAGAGGCAGATAAACAGTATGCAGTTCCGTTCAGCTGTTGCTGACACGTCTTTCTACGATGCAGAGGCAGATCAGCAGTACACAGTGTTGCGCAGCCTTTGCTGACACTTGGTAATCGAGGCGGACGCAAATCAGCAGTATGCAGTGTTGCTTAGCAGTCGCTGAAACTTTATTCACGAGATATAGGCAGATCAGCACTATTCGGTGCTGATCGACGGTTGCTGAGGCTTGATATTCGAATGAGAGGCAGACCGGCGGTATGCAGTGCTGTTCATTTGTTTGCTGAGACTTGATCTACGAGGCAGCGGCAGATAAGCAGTAAACAGTGCCGTTTAGCCTTTGCTGAGACTTGATAAGTGAGGCAGAGGGAGATCAGCAGTATGCAGTACCGTTCGACGGTTGCTAACTCTTGATCTACGAGGAAAAGGCAGATCAGCAGTATGCAGTGCTGATCAGCGGTTGCTGAGACTTGATATTCGAGGCAGAGGCAGTTGAGCAGTATGCAGAGCAGTTCAGCGGTAGCTGAGACCTGATCTACGAGACAGAGGCGGATAAACAGTATGCAGTACCGTTCAGAGGTTGCTGACACTACTTTCTACGAGACAGAAGCAGATCAGCAGTGTGCACTGCTGATCAGGGGTTGCTCAGACTTGATCCACCAGGCAGAAGTAGATCAGCATTTTGCAGTTCTGTTTAGCGGTTGATGAGGCTTGATCTAAGAGGCAGAGGTAGATCACCAGTATGCAGTGCTGTTAAGCGGTG
>NC_046665.1:6698582-6700667 GCF_010883055.1 Belonocnema kinseyi | reverse complement strand
GTATGTGTGTGTGTGTGTGTGTGTTCGTGGCAATAAAAAACCCTGCTTTTGCAATATTTGACGACTGTTTACGCACACAGTGCTAAAGAAATTTTGGTTTCAAACATATGGGCTTTTATTCTACATGCTAACACTACAATAATTCGAAATAAAATTTCAGATTATCATCTTCAGCTTGACATGAGCCTTTTTCAGAGACCGTGTTGAATAGGAACAAATGTTTTCTACACTCGCTGTTTTTGTTGTGAAAAATTTTCTACACGAGTATTTTGTAAATGATTATTTTTTACATGAATATTTAGAAAAATGTTTGCAATTATAAATTTTCAAATAAATATTTTCTGCAATAAAATGTTGTACATAAATAGTTTTTTATTATTTGACTATAATACTTTCTACTGGAATATTTCCTTCGTAAATATTTTTTTAATGAATATTTTCTACATTATTATTTTCTATATAGATATTTTCTACATAAATATTTTCTACATGAATGTTTTCTAGATGATTGTATTATTTTTTCTGCGATTAAATATATTAATTTACATCTGAACAGTAATTGAAAAATATAAACTTGTGCTTATCCCAATTTTGAAACACCATCTGGTGAGAATTATATTGATGAAAAATTGCATTGCAAAGTTATATGATACCTGAAGGAAATTTAAGAAAAAGGTGTGAAAGGAGCATGAACCAAAAGACTGAACTTGTAGAGAAGGACACTTTAATTGTTTTAATTTTTTCGCACATAAAAACTACGGTTAATTTTTAAAGAATGAAAGAGAACACCTTTAAATTGCAGATTATTTTTTTTATTGAAGGATTTAATTTCAAAAAATATACATTTATGAACTACAAGGGAGATCGCTGTCAAAACATATATTTGTTAATGTATTGCAAATCAGCTAAGTGCACACTATTTTTTTGACAATAATAACTTTGCATTAAAAGAAAAATCGTCGTAGACGACCGCGAACAGTTGTAAAAATAGGTGTTACAAAGTTAAATCTTTTGAACGATCTACGGAACAGGTGAACAGCACTGCAAACTGCTACTATAACCATTGTACCGAAAAAGAAACTCAATAAACATTTGCATAGGACTGCAGGTACCTACTCTGCCCCCGCTACCTAGATCAAGTCTCGGGAAAAGTTATCTGTGACCGCAAACAAATACTCTGGCTCTGCTTCGTAGATGAAATCTCAGGAACTGCTGAACAGCACTGCATACTGCTGATCTGGCTCTGCTACCCAGATAAAGCCTCGTGAAACAGACCCAGCGCAAACAGCGGTAATGAAAAGAGGGTTATAACTCGAACAACGTGCCCCGTCTTATTTTACTATGATTGACATAGCGCGCGTTAACAGCACTGCTTACTGCTGA
Organism: Belonocnema kinseyi; assembly: GCF_010883055.1. Classification (NCBI taxonomy): domain Eukaryota; kingdom Metazoa; phylum Arthropoda; class Insecta; order Hymenoptera; family Cynipidae; genus Belonocnema; species Belonocnema kinseyi. The sequence goes on along the minus strand of NC_046665.1, from coordinate 6,699,284 downwards.
TCTGTCGCTTCTTCGTAGATCATGTCTCAACAACAACTGAACAGCACTGCATACTGATATGCCTCTGTTTCGTAGATCAAGTCTCAGCAACCGCTGAAGAGCACTGCGTACTGCTGATCGGCCTCTGCCTCGTATATCAAGTGTCAGCAACCGCTGAACAGTAATGTATACTGCTGATCTATCTTTTCCTAGTATATCAAGTCTCAGCAACCGCTGAACAGCACTGCATACAGCTGATCAGCCTCTGCCTCGTGAATCAAGATTCAGCAACCGCTGAACAGCACTGCATAATGCTGATCTCCCTCTGCCTTGCAGATAGAAGTTTCAGCAACCACTGAACGGCACTGCATACTGCTGATCTGCCTATGCTTCCTGGATCAAGTCTCAGCAACCACGGAACAGCACTGCATACTGATTTGCATCTTCCTCGTAGATCAAGTCTCAGCAACCGCTGAAAAGCACTGCATCCTGCTGATCTACCTCTACTTCGTAGTTCAAGTCTCAGCAACCGCTGAACAGCGCTGCATACTGCTTATCTGCCTCTGCATCGTAAAAAGAAGTGTCAGCAACCCCTCATCAGCACTGCACACTGATGGTCTGCTTCTGCCTCGTTGATAAAGTCTCAGCAACTGCTGAACGACAGTACATACTGCTGATCTGCCTCTGCCTCGATCATCAAGACTCTGCAACCGCTGAACAGCA
>NC_046665.1:6696433-6698482 GCF_010883055.1 Belonocnema kinseyi | reverse complement strand
GGCAGAAGTAGATCAGCATTTTGCAGTTCTGTTTAGCGGTTGATGAGGCTTGATCTAAGAGGCAGAGGTAGATCACCAGTATGCAGTGCTGTTAAGCGGTGGCTAATTCTTGATCTACGAGGCAGAGGCCGATCAGCAGTATGCAGTCTTGTTCAGCAGTTGCTAAAACTTTATCTACGAGGCAGTGGCAGATTAGTATGCAGTGCTGTTCGCTGGTTGCTGAGACTTGAACTACGAGGCTGCGGCAAATGAGCAATATGCAGTGCAGTTCAGCGGTAGCTGAGACCTGATCGACGAGGCAGAGGCGGATAAGCAGTATGCAGTGCCTTTCGGCCGTTGCTGAAACTTCTTCCTACGAAGCAGAGGCAGATCAGCAGTATGCAATGCTGTTCAGCAGTTGCTGAGACTTAATCTACGAGGAGGAGGCAGATCAGCAGAATGCAGTGCAGTTCAGCTGTTGCTGAGACTTGATCCACGAGGCACAGATAGATCAGCAGTATGCAGTGATGTTTAGCGGTTTCTGGTATTTGATCTGCAAAGCAGAAGCAGATCAGCAGTATGCAGTACGCAATGCTCTTCTGCGGTTTCTGAGACTTGATCTGCGAGAGAGAGGCAGATAAGCAGTATTCAGTGCTGACTGGCGGTTGCTGAGACCTGATATTCGAAGCAGAGGCAAATCATCCGTATGCAGTGCTGTTTGCTGGTTGCTGATCCTTGATCTACGAGGAAGAGGCTGATGAAAATTATGAAGTGCAGTTCAGCGGTAGCTGAGGCCTGATCTACGAGGCAGAGGCAGATAAACATTATGCAGTGCCGTTCAGCCGTTGCTGACAATATTTTCTACTAGACAGAGGCAGATCAGCAGTATACATTGCTATTTATGGGTTGCTGCGACTTGATCCACGAGGCAGAGGCAGATTAGCAGTATTTAATAATGTTCAGCGTTTGCTGCGACTTCGTATACAAAGCAGAGGCAGATCAGCGATATGCAGCGCTTTTCAGCGGTAGCTGAGACTTGATCCACGAGGGAGAGACATATCAGCAGTATGCAGTGCTGTTTAGAAGCTGCTGAGACTTGATCTATGAGGCAGAGGCGAATCAGCAGTATGCAGTGCTGTTCATAAGTTGCTCGGACTTGATCTGCAAGGCAGAGGCAGATCAGCAGTATGCAGTGCTGTTCATAAGTTTCTGGGACTTGATCTGCAAGGCAGAGGCAGATGAGCAGTATGCATTGCAGTTCAACGGTAGCTAACACTTGATCTACGAGTCAGAAGCAGATAAACAGTATACAGTACCGTTCAGCGGTTGCTGAGACTTGATCTACGAGGCAGAACCAGATCAACATTATGCAGTGCTGTTCAGCGGTTGTTGAGACTTGCTAATCGAGGCAGGGCCAGATCATCAGTATGAAGATTTGTTCAGCGGTTGCTGAGGCTTGATCTAAGAGGTAGATCAGCAGTATGCAGTGCTATTCAGCGGTTTCTGAATCTTGATCCACGAGGGAGAGACAGATCAGCAGTATGCAGTGCTGTTTAGCAGCTGCTGAGACTTGATCTATGAGGCAGAGGCGGATCAGCAGTATGCAGTGCTGTTCAGCAGCTGCTGAGACTTGATTTACGAGGCAGAGGCAGATTTTCAGTATCCAGTGTCGTTCGGCGGTTGCTGGCATTTTTTTCCTACGAGGCAGAGGCAGGTCAGCAGTATGGAGTGATGTTCAGTGGTTGCGGAAACTTGGTCTGCGAAGCAGGGGTAGATCAGCAGTACGCAGTGCTGTTTAGCGGTTGCTCAGGCTTGATCTAAGAGGCAGAAGCGGATCAGCAGCATGCAGTGCTGTTTAGCGGTTGATGAGTCTTAATTTACGAGGCAAAGGCAGATCTGCAGTATGTATTGCTGTTTAGCGGTTACTGAGACTTGATCTACGAGACAGAGGCCGATCAGCAGTACGCAGTGCTGTTCAGCGGTTGCAGAGTCTTGATGATCGAGGCAGAGGCAGATCAGCAGTATGTACTGTCGTTCAGCAGTTGCTGAGACTTTATCAACGAGGCAGAA
>NC_046665.1:6691224-6696333 GCF_010883055.1 Belonocnema kinseyi | reverse complement strand
GTTAAAACATCGTCTGTGAGAAGAAGGCAATGACTGGTTATCATTAAAAGCAAAGGGGGTATTTATATTAAAAAGCATGTACTTTCAGGAGCTGATGTCATATCACGTATCAAAATAAATATCGTAAGAAAGAAATTATGATTTTAAATTAAGAATTACTAGATTATACATGTCATTTAAAGTATGAATATCCTCTTTTTTGTTAATACTATTTTTGTTGCTCCTAATATATAACATTTCGGAAATAAGACGTTGATTATAGTTGGACTATGATAAACTGACTTTTCGTTGACGGATCAATAATTGTTTTCGCACAGAGTTATTATGGTTGGGACAAAAATTAAATTTCTGTTTACGGATTTTAATTTGTTGTTTAATAAAATGTATCGGATAATCATTATGAAGCAATATTTGCGTAATAATTTTTAAATTTTGAGAGTGACATTTTTTGTGCGATAACATCATTGCCCTGTCAACAAGGTTGAAAACGATGTTCTTTTTTACTTTCTTTTTTTACTTTCTTTTTTTACTTTCTTTTCTTCTTTTACTTTTATTTTAGATACATGGACGATACTATCTTATGTGTCAAAAGGGATCATATTCAATTAATTACCCACATTTTCAATTCTTACAATAATAATTTGCAATTTACTTTTCAGCTTGAAGAAAATAATATTCTTCATTTTTTTAGACATTTCTCTTATTAGAGACAATAATAACATTATTACTAACTGGTACCAAAAATCTTCTTTATCAAGCAGAACGATCAACTATTTTTCAGGTCATCCAACCTAAGTAAAAAAGAACATCGTTTTCAACCTTGTTGACAGGACCAAAAGTCAGTTTACCACACTGAAAAAAAAATTGTTCTTGAATCAAGAAAATATTACTGGATTCAAGTCAATCGCAGGTACGAATGGAGGCGATAAAATATGAGTGTGTTCCAAATAAATAAGTACTTGCTACCGTATGCTTGGAACAAGCGTACATTTTCTTAATCTGAGAAAATGTATTCTTAGATAGAATATCGAATTTTATTATTCTAAAACTTTATTGTATTACTTCATACAGAGATGTGTTCAAATGCAGAACATAGTTTACTTCCAAGAAACCATTTCTGATACACTTCAAGAATATATTTTCTTAATATAATAATATGTAGTATTGGAGAAATAGACTAGTGCCTCAACTGAACACTATTTCGAAAAAAAATGGTTTTCGACTAAACTAGTGTGTCCTAACCACGCGCTCTACCGACTTCGCTATCGAAGCACTTGGATCTCGGTGACAAAAGTTTGGGTAAGAATTTCAAGGCAGGATCGTACCAAGTCATATGGTGAGCCTCAACCAAATTCAAACTAAAAGTTGTTGAATTCAACTTTAATTTAACATTTTTTATTTAGAAAAATTTTAGAACATATTTAAAAATGTTTTAAAATATCTAAAAGTAATGAACAATAAATAAAAATCCTTCGTAGAATGCGTAGTTTTCAATTTATGCAACTTCTTTATTGTATATAATACTCTCTTACTCAATTTTTAATGCAAAATAACATTTCTTAAACAATAATTTCAAATATTTGAAAAAGGGAAGTAAGTTTCACTTATTTAACGAGGCATTCAATACCTTTTGTTTTTAAATATTTAAAACGCTTAAAAACCACCCAAAGGTAATAAATAATAAAGAAAAGTAGAAGGTACAAAAATGCTTCAATAACATCAATGACAAAAAATTATGTTCTGCTATACGAAAATTTTCATAAACCGCACAGTTTTTAATTTATCGAATTCTTTTATCATACCTTTTTACAAAAATTTGAATATGGAATTACTTTCCTAAAACTACCCTTTAAAATATGCAAAAAATAATTTAACTTTAATTATTTTACAAAGGGTTCAATACATTTTTTTTTAAATTTAATCCGCTTAAAAACTATCTAAAGCATATGAAAAATAGAGAACTTTTAAATTCAAAAAAGCTTTAATAACCTCAGTGACAAATAAATATTTTCTGAATTTTAAAAACATTTGTAAAACGCACAGTTTTCGATTTATTTAATTCTTTTATAACACTTTTTAACTGAGTTTTTAATTTAAAATAACAACTCCTAAAAAATAATTTAAAATATGGAAAAATTCATTTTAGTAAGTTTTTATAAATATACATACTAAGAATATCCGCATTAAATTTTCTATAATTAATGATATGTTGAAATAAAATTTTTTATGATCATTGAATTCATTGACTAAAAAACCTAATTTTGTTAATTTCATTTTAAAAAGCCTAAATGTATACTTAATTATTTAAAATAGCAAAATTATATGCGCGATATAGTATGCGGGAAGCATTGCATTACCAATTAATAACATAAAATATAAAACAAGATATTAACTATTTCAGATAGCAAGAATATAAACTTAAAAATTATTTTAAAAACTCCTGCCTAATAAGGGAAATTGTTATTCATTAAGGGAAAAATTAACTCTTTGAATTTGGCTTGATTACCATTTTTTTTCTAAAGTTAAAAAATCTGTTGCCTGAAACTCATTTAGTTTAAATTAGAATAACACATGATCATTTTATACTTTCAAAACTATTTTTTTTACTTAGAACTTTCATGAATTTTTCCATTTTTGTGATTGTAAAACTGCTATTATCGATCACAAAAATTTTTTGTAAACAAAATACAACTATGTCTTACAACTCTAATTTAAACTGAATAAGGTTTACATAACAAATTTTTTAACTTTTTAGAAATCAATATTTATCCTGCCGAATACAAAAATGTAATATTTCTTTATTGAATAAAGAATTCCTGTATTTAGCAGGAATATTTATTGTTAATTATAAGTTTTGGTCATTTTTTGTCACCTTGAACACTACACAAAAATAATAAACTTATAATTTTTTTATAGTTTTATGAGTGATTTGATTTGTGTGTCAGCCTAAAAGTTAGTAGTCTATCAAAGTTGCAAATTCCTATCTACATTTGCACAAATAAAATTGATTATGTGCACCAATGTTTTGAATTTTATGAATATTATTGAATTTCAAAATCATTGTTAGCGGCGAAGAGAATCAACTTCATAACATGTCAACTTGTCGATTATTATAGTTACTAAGATACTTATGCAGTGAGAAGTAAATTAATTTAGACTAATATATTAATTTGCATAGTATTTGTGTGATGTCTATTGTATCAAGTCTACAGTTCTTATGTTGAAAAAATAGATGTGATTCTATCACATTCGCTTTAAATTAATAATTATTTGAAGGAAAATATTAAAGCATTGTTCTAAGAGAAATTATTTCTTCGCTGAATTCATTAATTTTCTCGTCTCAAGAACATGAACATTGTTTCAATTAAAATAGAAGTGAAAGTAATTATATGAATTTACTTAGATCAAGAAACATTTTGTTAGAGTTTTACTTACTTATCATAAGAATATAATATTCATACTTTGAATCACATCTACAATCCAGCAATTTTTAATTTAAAATCATAATTTCTTTCCTACGATATTCATTTTGACACGTGGCATGAGATCAGCTCCTGAAAGTACATGATTCTTAATATAAATACCCCCTTTGCTTCTAATGATAACCAGTCATTGCCTTCTTCTCACAGACGATGTTTTAACGACGAATTTTAATTTCTGACTATTAGTTGAAATTTTTCAACTTTTTGTTTTATTATAAATGTGAAACGTTTATTTAAGTTTATCAGGTAAAACAAATTTTTTAATTCAATCAGTTTTGGGGGGAAGAAAAGAGAGGAAAAAAGAAAAAATCTGTGTTTTTTTGTTGTACTTGTTTACATCTTGGTGTTTTTAATAAAATTTTAGCCTGATGAGGTTAGAAAACCAATCTGATGAATCTTTGCAAAATAATCGTGAATTATTCATTTACAATCCCAGTGAACAATTAAGAATAAATTTCTTTAAAGATACTTATTGTAGTTTGAAATTTTGCACACTTTATAAGGATGGCAACGAGAATATTTGGAACAGGACATAAACAACCTTTTTTCAGTTTTGAACTCAACTCTTGGTTAAATGTGGAAGTGTTCATACACATTTGAAGAAATTAAAAAAATCTTTCGTGATAAGTCAAGAGAACGATTACATAATATATATGTAATTGCTGAGTATTGACAACAAATATTTACTCCTGCGATTGAAATTTTTAGGAGCCACAAGTTCGAGGTTAATGCCCAGTTTCCGGTTCTTGTCTTCCAAAAAATGTCTATTGCATGAGTAAATAGTTTTTTTGTATGCTTATAAATGACACAATATTTCATTTTTTCATGATTTCGAACCCAAGACAGGGATTCACTGTTGATTTTATGATTTTTAAAAATATTTTTGACTTTTTTATTAGAACAATTCAAATGTATAAGATTTTGATGCAAAAATTTAGAGAATCCTTTAGTTTTGAAACTGATTTTTGAAAAAATAATCCTTAAATAAGGCGAAAAGGTATGAACTGGAAGGAAAATTATTGATCATGGTTGGAACAGAGTAGAAATATCGAAGAAGTACTACCAGTTAGCAAAGGCGCAATAAAATTTAGTGACGATTCTTTGAAGAAAAGACGTTCATGATAAATTTTCAAAAGAATACAGGTAATGTAATAAAACTCGAAGGAAAGCAATTTTACCTTCCATAAGGAAAATTTCAGCTTTATTTTCGTTTCTTTCAGTCCCAACCAGAAAAATTGTTCCTTCACCTTTCAGTTTTAATTCAATTCATATTTGAGAGAGACGTATTACTTTTATTCTGCAAATGGATAACACGTGAAAATGTCGACAAAAGTGCCGTTTAAAAAGTACTGGTACGCATTAGTGAAAGTGCTCAGTGAAAATGATCAAAATCGTAAACAGTGCATTATAGAAGCAGAAAAACTAAAAATATTTGAAGTGGAAGAATTTTTAAATAATTCCGAAACTCTTAAATTCATGATATTCCGAGTTAAAAGTGCTCACGATGAGATTCATGAAGGAGAGGAGGAAAAAAAGTACTGCTGTGCTCGAAAGTGCAAGGTAGGATTTTTCAATATATTTTTACATTCTCATCAGAAAAGATCTTAGATTTATGCAAAATTTGACC
>NC_046665.1:6688275-6691124 GCF_010883055.1 Belonocnema kinseyi | reverse complement strand
CTTGCCAATCTTTTTACTTTTCGCACGAATATTTTATAATTTCGAATCGAAACCGCGCATTCTATGGAAGCGACGGTGCTGTTCCTAGCGGATGGAATGCAATTTTATGCGATCGTTACAGTTTGGTACTACTAGCACCATCTCTGGGTTAGTCTCGGGACTTATTGAACGATGTGTTACTTACCTACCAGACTTTACAATCACACTAAGTTAATAAACATAATGTTTGTATTGGAACAATTCGAACTACGTGCCCAAACTTCTCAACCCGAATTATCTATCACGTCTGCGATAATGAATTCAAATGTATTCCAAATACTTTGCTTTTATCGTTAGAAAGAATGATTTTATCTTTTTTAATTAAATTTTATATTTAAAACTTCCCGCCATAAGAAACATTCTCCGACTTCGGAAAATCAAGGTATGGACGGATTTCTGATCTGCTCACTATTGACTGACCAACAAAAAAGAGATGTAAAAGATTCTCGAGCCGCATCAACGACCTATCTCTTTCCGTGAGAATTTTGTCGTAAGTGGAGAGGGCAGATTTCGTGAGCATGCAACACATAACCTAAAATTATAGTGAATCTTATATTCCTTCACTCATCTTCAACATTATAATACATTTTATTAGAATTACAATACTTCCATACCTTAAAATTAAAAGAAATTTTAATATAACATTTAAAATTTTTAAATTATCTACTTTTGCCGCCGTAATTGTCCAAGATGGAGAAATTAGGTGGTGATTTCTAATTGGCACAGTTTTTTATACTTGCGCGTGGTGGATAGACCATGTAATTATTGGATCATGGCTTTTAACATATCCATGGATTTTAGCATCGTTACCGTCATGGAGAATAGACATAAGGAGATCAAACCAGAGATGAGGTGGGAGATAACCGAGATAATGGAATAAGAGAATGTGAAAACATGCGCTGATAACTGCGCCCTCTTGGCGGATTACCTAAGAGTCACTTTAAAGGCGGAAGTTGCGCGTCGGTACATACCGAAAGTTAGCAATTTCTGAAATGATTTACCAATTAAGTTTCTGCTCAATTAGTTACCACAAAGATATCTTTGTTGCAGATCTGAAAGTTTCAAAAGACTTTGGTGGTCTTCTATTTATATCTCGATCCCCATTAGAAAGAAATTAAAGAAATTGGTGATTTAGAAGTTTCACTTTATTCTTAATTTCATGCACGAGTCGATTTTGAGCTTATGTTTTTCAGGTGTATATAATATGGATATTATCACTACTATATATATTATTGATGTTAATACTATAATTATAAAATCTTATATTAATATTAATAACTATTTGACTACTTTTAAATATAAATAGTTCAACTTTCAACTAAAACAATTCCTTTTTTGCAAAAAAAAAAATTTTTTAATAAAATACATACATTAAAAAATTGTTGAAATTTTTTTCAACAAAAAAGCTAAATTTTTAAACAAAAATTTAAATTTTTATCCAAAAGGCTAAATTGCATACTAAAATAAAACGGAATTTTTAATAAAATATATGAACTTTATACAAAAGACATTTATTTTCCACCAAGTCTAATTTTCTATAAAAAAATTAATTTTTAATCACAGTTAATTTTTCGACGAAAAAGAATGATTTTATTATAGTTAAAAGAATTTAATTTTTAAACAAAAACAAGCGAAAATTGTCTACAAAATAATTAAATTTTCAGAAAACATATTTTTTCAACTAAATTAATACATCAACCAAAAATAACTACATTTTTGACAAAGTAGTTCCAATTTCAACCTGAAAAGTTTAAAATAATTATAATTCTTTGGAATCGGTTTAAATTATTGAAATTAATTGAAAATGTTTAAGAATTTTTTAAAATATCCTAAAATATAAAAAATCCTTTGAAATATCTTGAAATTTGCAATGCTCTTGAAAATTCCTTGCAATTTTAAAAATACCCTAAAATATTTTAAATACTTTAAAATCTCATACTAAATTATTAAAATCAATGGAAAATTTCTTGGAATCTATTTAAATATCCTAAGATATATAAAATCCTTTGAAATCTCATATTAAATTACTATAATCATTTGAGAATTTCTTGGAACCTTTAAAAATACACTTAAGTATTTCGAAACCATCAAAATATTTTGAAACACCTTGACATCTTTTCAAGATTTATGAGGTACTTTGGAGTTTTTTTTAACAACCCTGCTATAATTATTCAAATTCTTTGAAATTCCTTTAAATTAAAAAAATGAATTGGAAACTCATTGACATGTTTTTAAACACCCTCAAATATTTAAAATCCTTTCAAATCTTTTGAAATCTCTTGAAAATTCCTTAGAAATTTGAAAAAACCCTAAAATATTAAAAATCTTTTACAATCTGATACTACATTATTGAAATCAATCGAGAATTTCTTGGAATCTGCTCAAATATCCTAAAATATAATAAATCTTTCAAAATCTCATATTAAATTACCGTAATCAATTGAAGATTCCTTGCAACATTTTGAAATACTCTAAAATATTACAATACCTTCAAAATATTTTGACCTACCCTGACCTCTTTCTTAAGATTTTTAAAGTACTTTAAAATTCCTTGAAATTCCTTAAAATTATAAAAGAAAAATGAAAATTCCTTGACATCTTTTAAAACATCCTCAATTATTGACATCATAAAGATTTAATTTTTGTGAAGGCTGATAAAAGTAACTTAACGGTTGCAGCAAATAGAGACGATTATAACATTACAGTTAAAAACATCCTTAAGAATGATATTTTATACAAGAATATTAAAACTAGTATGGTTCCAACTATTGAAAATAAATGTAATGACATAGCTACTAGATGGGAAAATA
>NC_046665.1:6687066-6688175 GCF_010883055.1 Belonocnema kinseyi | reverse complement strand
TAACATTAAAATATGTAAATTATATCATTTTGAACAGATCTAAAATCACCTTGTAAAATCAATCACTGTTTAGTTTTTAATACTCGAACTGCAGTTCAATTTCCAAATTTATTTTCATTTTCTGATTTGTCCCTGTCGCGAGTCTAGCTTAATATTTAAAACAACTTTCATTTTTTTGAAATTGTAATTTTTCGGTTGTAACTTACGGGACAATAATTTTATTCTTTGAAAGATTTTCTACAAATCCTGTAGATAATTTCTGCATTCTCATCAAAAATGAGAAGGTATTATTTTGTTATGAAAAATAACTTTTTCGTATTTTATCAAATGTCGACGTTTTAAGGCCCCGTGAGTCAGAAAAACAAGTTTTTACGTCGGGGTCTGTTTGTCTGTCCGGCGACGTCGTTGTTGTCTGCATATCGGATAATTTTCGAAAGACTGGTCCGATTGGATTGGGCTTTGACACACTGTTCGAGGGACCAAAAAGAAAGATCGAGTTCGTTAACAGTCATTTTTGATAAAAATCTAAAAGTTGAAGCTTTTTCAAAATTTTCGAGAACACTTTTTTTCAAAATTTGAAAATTTTATCGACAGCTATTTATGGTACAAAAAAATATGAACAATTTATCCTGACAAGTTTTTTTGATAAAATGAAACTCACCAAAGTTAAAGGATTTTCAAAATCCAAAAAACCAACCGAAAATGGACATTTGAAGCAAAAAAAGCTTGATATGGAAAAAGTCAAGAGGCGACAAACGCTACTTTTTCAAGGCCCCATGATTACTTTATCACATTCTCATCCATAATGAGAAGAGTTTTATGCGAAAAATGATTTTCGTGAATTTCATTAAATTTCGACGTTTTGAGGCTCCTTAAGTCAGAAAAACAAGTTTTTACATCGGAATCTGTCTGTCTCTCTGGCGTCTACGTTGTCGTTATTGTGGTTGTGGTTGTCTGTATATCGGATAACTTTTGAAAGAATAGTCGGTTTGGATTGTGGTTTGACCCACCGATTTTTTTATTTTAAGAACTGTATGTAAAAATTGTACTATTTTTATTTTTATAACAAATATTTTTCTTCAATTAAATATTTGCAATTAAAGTGTTTC
>NC_046665.1:6675677-6686966 GCF_010883055.1 Belonocnema kinseyi | reverse complement strand
TGTTGTGTCCATGTTTGACAGCATCCCACTAGATCTCGCTTTAGATTGCATTGAAGAAAAACTTAATTTAAATCATAACTTGACAAAAATAACTAAAAATGATGTTCTAATAGTCACCAGAACAGTTTTTAATGATACTGTTTTCTCCTTTAATAATAAATTTTATAAACAAATTTCGGGTTGCCCTATGGGTTCACCATTATCTCCAGTAGTTTCTGATTTATATTTACAAGATGTTGAAAAAAGAGCTTTACAATTGTTAGATTTCACACCTATTTTGTACAAACGATATGTCGACGACATTTTTGCCATTATTTCCACAGATAAAATTCAAGTTTTTTTTAAATGCATTTAATAGTATTGAAGATTGTATAAATTTAACTCATAAATGTGAGATTAATAATGTTATTAACTATCTTGATTTAAAAATTATAAAAACTCCAAATGGTGATTTATTAACCAATTGGTACAAAAAACCTTCTTGGTCTGGTAGATACTCAAACTATAATTCACATAATTTATTTGGACATAAAATTGGTTTAATTAAGGGTTTAGTAGATAGATGTGTAAAATTATCTGACATTCAATTTAGAAAAGAAAATTTAAATCTATTAAAAACAACTTTAGTACAGAATAACTATCCTCTTAAGCTTGTAAATGACATCATTAAGGAACGCATTCATGAGATTTACAATAACAGTATTAAAACTAACAGGAAAAGAAGTTAGAGTGATACTTACAATAGATTTAATTTAAATGTTACTTTGCCTTACATTCAGAGCCTATGAGAAAGATTAAAAAAATTCACTTGAAAAATTTAATATCCATGTTTATTTTAAAAACACTAATACCTTAGATAATTATTTGTTAAAAAGAAAAGACGTCGATTCCATTGAAAATTTATTTGGTATTATTTATCTAATTAAATGTAAATGTTGTAATAAAGCTTATATAGGTGAAACTGGCAGAAGATTAAGAACTAGAATTGCTGAACAAAAAAGAGATTGTGAAGTTGGGAATTTTAACACAGGTCTTTCGCAACATTCTTGGAATTTCAATCATTACTTTGATTTTGATTTTAAACGTATTAAAATATTAGCTACAGAAAAAAATACATATCAACGACGTCTTATTGAGTTTATTTTTATAAACAAATATCGTAAGATACCAGTTAATTTAAAGACTGAAATTCTAAATATTAATAAAATTTATCAGAGTATTATAAAATAATGTTTTTAATAATAATCATCTCTATATGTATATATGTGTACATGTATGTATGTTATATGTGTGTATATATGTATGCATATTGATGTGTGGGTACATATACACATTTTTTTTAATTTCTTATTTCAAATTTAAACTCAATTACGCGGTTCTTCATCAGTGGTTTTCAATGAAAACTTGCCTATTATATCATCGTTCATTACGTATTCTTCATGTATTTCTGAAACTGTCAATTTCTGTGCGTCCGTCCTAACCTACGCTAATTTGTTTTCTCGTACTATATTTTAAAAATGTAGTCTAATCGATTGAAGTCTCAGTATTTTTTGAGACTTAAATGTTATGTTTTTTTGACTGAAATTTGATCTGTTTCACTATTTTAAACCATCATCAACTCAGGTAACAATGTATTAAAATCTACGTAATTATCCATCATTTTTGTTCAGACTGAAATTAGTAATCTTTAATATAATTATTTAGGTTAAGAACCTTTGAAAAAGGTACGCATGTGTACCGAAACATCAGGAAGTTTAAAAGGAGTTTTTTCTATTTAATAAATATCTGAGCTTCGAAGAACATGTTTTTTTGACTCATATTTATTTCGATTTGCGATTGGACCGTAAGACATAAATAATTTGAAATCTACGATTTAAAATCAATTTCCCCAAAATGTTAGGCAAAAAAATTTTAATTTCTTAAATCCTTTCCAAATTCTGAAATAGAATCCAAAACTTTATTTCATAATCTTCAGAAATCTAAATTTTCTTTTATCTTTTAAAAATCTTCTCAATATTAAAATTGTCCAAAATATTTTTTAGCAATTTCTTGAAATGTTTTGAAAAAGTTGTAAAATAATCTCTCAAAATTAATTTTTGATAATTTTGACAATTTCCTTTAAAAATCTTGGAATCTCTTTAAGTATTCTCTTCAAATGAACTTTAAAAATAAGAAAAATGTTACATTTTTTAGGAAACTTAAGAAAAACTTTTTATAATATTCAAATCCATCAAAATTCTTAAAAAGCTTTTTCTTTCGAAATATTAAAAAATCTATATTTTGCTCAACATTTGTCGGCATCTCAGCAAATAACAAACTGAAAACATCCACTAAAATCATATTTATACAAAAAAGTTTAAAAGGATTTCTTGTTTTTTAAAATAAATTGTTAGAGAAGATTTTAAAAGATTTCTAAAAGTGCTGAGAAAGAATCCATAATGTCTTCAGCAATTTTTTAATTTTTTAGGAGGTAAAAATTGTAAGAAAAATTTGGATGTTGAAGTGATTACAAATATTTTAGAAGCTTAAAAGATTTCCTGATATTTACATAATATTTATAAAACGACGAATTTTCAAGAAATATTTAAATATTCTATAAAAAAAAGTATCTTTCAATGAAAAAACTCTGTCATTATTTGCAAGATTGCATGATTTTTGCACTTTTCTCACAACATTTTAAAAATGCAATGACTCTTCTAAGTCTTCCAGGTTTCGTGTAAAAGAAATAATTAACTTATGTTATGTCCCATTTGTGTTCTAAATCAACATTCATACCTTTCGTAACACAAAAGTTATAATTAGCCATTCAAATGAAGTGTACTTTAATAAATTTTTCTAATTTCACTAAACAAAAACAATTTTTAAACAAATTATTGAAAAAAAATCGGTTATGAGAGATTTTGAATTACATGCTAGAAACTTTTTCTAAACTTTGAATGGTTTCAAGAGAATGGCACAATATTCTTCAGATTAATACGAAAATTTGAAAGGATTTTTTTTATATTAATTTTTTGATAACATTTTTTTAAACATTTCTATCAATTCCGCGAAAAAACCGGAATATTTAGGACTAGCTCTTTAAAATGTTTTTTAAAATTTTAAGAAAAATTCGTTTCCGTTTCAAACATTTAGAAATTTTAGAAGATTCTGAGTGATTAAAAAAAATATTTCCGAAAATTTACCAAATATTTTTTAAAAACAACTTACATTTGTAACACGAAAAATTAATTTTATACCAAAGATTAATTTTCAAGCATTAAAAAGACAAATTAAATAACTTAATTTTCAACCTAAAAACAACGGATTTAAGAAAAGTTTAATTTTCAATAAAAAGAATTTTTAACCTAGAAAATTAATTTATTGATAAAAAACAACAAACTTGAAAACAAAAATGTAAAAATTGTCAACCAAATAGATGAGTTTATTACTGAAAAAGATCAATTTTGAACAATAATTAAAATAGTAAAGATCTTTTAAACGAGAAGATCAATTTTCTACCAACAAAAATAGTGAATTCAAAAAATATATAGTATTCTTTAAACACCAAAAAGTATTAATTTTAAATCAAAATGTTTAATTGTGCATAATTTTAAAAATTCGCTTAAGATCATTCAGATTCTTTTATGTAAACTTTTTAATCAAAGCATCCCAAATTCACTTAGCCAGTTTGCGAAATAGAATATAGATAATATACGCGAAATTACCCACTCTGATCTTCTCTACCGAGATTGTCAAACTGGAAAAAAGCCGCCCTGTTTGACCGCTCAAGTAGAATCGTCTATCGTCTATTTCAGTTCGTAAACTGGCCTGAGTAATTAGGGGCGCTTTATTTTAGTTCGCAAAAGCCTCAGGTAATAGGTGGCGCTGGGGAAAATGGTTCGAAATTAAATACATGGGATCGCCTATCTCCCACCTCCTCTATGACCAAACTAGTGGAACTGAAAATGAACAATTTCCTGTTGCTAGACGTACACGCACGCGCATGTGCAAAATCACACTTACGTATAGTTCAAAATTTCTCGAGCGTGGCGTGCCAACCGCACTTTCAAAAAATATGGCTGCCGATGTGAACGCGAGTCAAATGTAAATAAATGATGATGGAACAATTAATAATTTGTGAATAAACGCAAAGAATTTTGAAATTAAAAATCGCTGTATAAAGTCGAAAGTTTCCAACAAGTGTGGTTTTAGGTGTATTGTACAAGACTTTCAGAGTAGTGTAAGTTGTATGTTTATCGTTTTTGTAACGATAGCGTCGAATGCTTGTCGCACGCATAGTGTTGGTAAAAGTAATTTGATATTTTTATAAACATACAATAGAGGCGGCCATATTTTTTTTAAGTGCTGTTGGCACGCCACCCTCGGAAAGTTTTGAACTATACGTAAATGTGATTTTATAAATGTGTGTGTGTGTGCGTATTTCTGGCAACAGAAAAGTGACCGTTTTTGGTGAAGTCCAAGCATTACAGATTGGTCTCCTTCATCGACATAAAGTAGTGGCAAAGATATTATAAACGTAGATGCGGTACGGGGCGTCGGAGTGGGGAATTATATATATAGGACATCACATTTTCTGCCCTATCGAGCTGCTGCCCTCATCGTACTACGAAGTCGAATTCTTGTTTTCTCATTCTTCGTAAAATATGACGGTAAAGCAGTAGAAAAATTTTTTGAGGCTAGAAAAGTTTGACATGTATGTATCGCAGAATTTCTTTAAATCTGAAGCTTGATCCAGGTTTTCGGTACAGTCTTTTTTTAATTATAAAAAAATGTTCTCGAAAAATCATATTTTTAATTTTTAAAAAATTATTATAGAAAGACATTTCAAGATAAACAAGTGCTGAAAGCATTTTTCTTTGACAATTTTTTTTTAAATTGAAATAATCAAATATTTATTCCAAAGAAACAACTTTTTTAATGTTTGATGTATTTAAACATTATTGTTTAAATTTAAAATAATAATTAAAACAAAATATATTTCTGGATAAGATATTTTGGTTGAAAATGTTTATAGTATTTTTTAAATCTTAAAAGTTCTTCTGAAAAATCGAAATTTTAATTAAAAAACACGTGTTTTATATATTAATTTGTCGGTAAAATTTTTTGTATAATTTTAATTTTAAATTCAAACAATAATTTTGAACACTTTAAATATTAAACAAAAATTTATTTGATAACAATATTTTATTATCGTAGTTTTAATAAATAATTAATATGGATTAAGAAACAATTTTATTTGGAGAGTCTTATTATTTGGGAATTTTCAAATTCGTTAATATTATAAACTGTTCAGGAATTTTATTTTTTGGGACAGAGAGTTTTACCGAGTCGGGAATTTTATTTTTCGGGATATTTCAGCCGTCCCCATAGAATTACAGAAAATTTGCTCTCATTATAATTTCGGCGCTCGATCTTGTTGATTTTTTCCTACAGTATTATTAAAAAGAAATGGGTATGGAAATTTTGGATATCACAAAGTTAAAGATAACCTCGATTAAAAATTTAAAAATTCGCTGTACATCCAATCTAGGTATGTAAAAAATGTAAACTGCAGAAAATTTAAAAACTAATTTAAGAACTATTTATACTCTTTTAAGATACCAATACAATTTACATAACACTAATAGCAAAATTTGCAAATTTTTAGGCCTTCAGTTTAGGAACTTGAATTTTAACGTTAAAATTGCTTCATTTTCAGAATACAGCCTTATTGTTTGAATTTTCAGAATTTTTCAAAATTTTTAAAAGGCGAAAAAGTTTGAATTTAAAATTTAAAAATGCGGAAATACACCATTTTCCATGTTCATTTGCAATCCAGCTTCTTTTGAAAGTCGATCCCTTGCTTTCAGTTTTCTTTTTAAACTATACCTTGAATTCAACGCATTTCAAATTAAATTTTTGCAGCTGCATTTAGATTGAATTATACAAATGTTTTTTGTTTTATATATAATTTAATTAATACATTTTATTGGTTTTTCACGACTGTAATTTATAACTCCAAAATGGAATAATTGTAGCTCAAACATGAAAAAGTATAGACTAATTTCATATTTAAAGAGATTCTATCACATATATTGAACTATTAAAACCTCTGACCTTTTTTTAAGGTTTTTAAAAATCTTTAAAAAACATTTTTTAACCATTTTGGTTGTGATTTCTTAATAAAAGAATAAGTGTTATTTAGTCTCCAGAACACCGATTTCAAAAATATTTAAAGCCTTAATATTTTAGAAATTTTAAATTTGTAGTCTTCAGAATATATTGAATAATTTCAAATTTAAAGCTATTTAAATATTTCATCTGAATTTTTGAATGGAAAGTGTTCGATAATTTTAGATTGAAACCTCTCAAATTATTTAATTACACATTAAAATCATACAACTTCAAGTTTTATTTATTTTTTGATAATTTGCCCCCCCCCCCACACATTATTTTTTTTAAAGAAAATAACGTCTGATTTTTGTAAACATTAACAAATATATATTAAAGGTTCACTCGAGGTCATTTTTGTTCAAAAAGCATGTTCCTGAATAAATTAACTCGTATTGTTTCCGATTTTGTTTTGTCACTCAGAGTAATTTTCTGTGAAAAATATTGATTTACAAAGAATATTTGTCAAACAATAGAATGGATTTCTTCGCCCGAGATGCAAAAGTAAATTGTACTATAGTAAAAACAAGTGGAAAAATTTAGACGAAAGCCAAATTTGGTAAAGAAAACAAACCTTTGTCGACCTATAAATACTAATTTTATTCCCCGAAAGATTTTTAACAAATCTCTTCGAAACACTTTTATTGCAAACATTTGATTGAATAAAAATATTTGTTATAAAAATAAAAATAGTACAATTTTTACATAAAATTCTTAAAATAAAAAAATCTGTGTGTCAAACCACAATCCAACCCGACTATTCTTTCAAAAGTTATCTGATATACAGACAACCACAACCACAATAACAACGACGTAGACGCCAGAGAGACAGACAGATACCGATGTAAAAACTTGTTTTTCTGCCTCAAGGAGCCTCAAAACGTCGAAATTTAATGAAATTTGCGAAAATCATTTTTCGCATGAAACTCTTCTCATTATGGATGAGAATGTGATAAAATAATCATGGGACCTTGAAAAAGTAGCGTTTTTCGCCTCTTGACTTTTTTCCATATCAAGCTTTTTTTGCTTCAAATGTCCATTTTCGTTTCGTTTTTTGGATTTTGAAAATCCTTTAACTTTGGTAAGTTTGATTTTATTAAAAAAAGTTGTGAGGATAAATTGTTCATATTTTTTTGTACCATAAATAGCTGTCGATAAAATTTTCAAATTTTGGAAAAAGTGGTCTCAAAAATTTTGAAAAAGCTTTAATTTTTTGGATTTTTATCAAAAATTGCTGCTTAACGAACTCGATCTTTGTTTTTGGTCCCTCAAACAGTGTGTCAAAGCCCAATCCAATCGGACTAGTCTTTCGAAAATTATCCGGTATACAGACAACAACGACGACGCCGGACAGACAAACAGACCCCGACGTAAAAAATTGTTTTTCTGACTCACGGGGCCTCAAAACGTCGACATTTGATAAAATCCGAAAAAGTTATTTTTCATAAAAAAAACTAATACCTTCTCATTTTTTATGAGAATGTAGAAATTATCAACAAGATTTGTAGAAAATCTTTCAAAGAATAAAATTATTGTCCCGTAAGTTACAACCGAAAAATTACAATTTCAAAAAAATGAAAGTTGTTTTAAATATGAAGCTAAACTCGCGACCGGGACAAATCAGAAAATGAAAGTAAATTTGAAAATTGAACTGCAGTTCGAGTATTAGAAACTAAACAGTGATTGATTTTACAAGGTGATTCTAGATCTGTCCAAAATGATATAATTTACATATTTTAACGTTAAAATTTGAACTAATTTAATTGCAAAGCCTTAGTAGTGACACAAGTGTAAGGTTCGAATTGATGGCTTTTTAAATGAACGCCTTTATTCAATTTCAAAATCTTTTTGAAGTGTTATTTCAGTATAAAATATTCCATCTTTAATCTATTTGGTTTGGAAATTAAAAAAAAAACAATTTTGAATAGTAAACAATTTGAAAATGAATTTTCACAATTTCAAAGTGACAAATTTAAACTTGGAATGTTACGATTATAATTGTTTAATTTTTTTATTTGTATATCCAAGGTAAAAGTATTTCAATTTTATTCTTAAAGAACAGTTAAATAAGCATTAATTTAGAAAAAAATCAAATAAGCTGGAGGTTTCTTAATGTTACAAAGAAAAGAACAAAATTTGGAGCTCCTCAAGAATTTTAAAATACTAGGAAAACAATAAAAATTTCTGGGTAGATTTAAAATGATTTTTTATTTTGAAAAGTACATAAGTTAAAGAGAATGTTTAAAAATATTTCAAAAGATTTACAATATGAAAAAAAATCTGGAAGCTCTTACAACAATTTTGTGTGCAGAATTTTAGAAAAATGTTAGAAAAAATGGGAATCAGTCTAAAAGACATTTAAAAGTTCCAAAAAATTTTTAAAATAATTTTAAAAGTTTTGAAATAATTTAAAAGAGAAAAGATGCTTTTGATGATTTTGAAATGTTTTCAAGTGCTGACTTTTTATTTTGAAAAATTACATAATTTTAAGAGGAGGTATAAAAATATGGGACCACTGACAAAAATTCCGAAAATGATGAATGAAAAATCCCAAAAAATGAAATCTCCGGCACCTGAATAATAATTTTATAAGAATTGTATTAAAAAATACATTAAAAAACACGTCTACCTTGAAAGAAAAAAATGTTCTGCCTAAATTTTCTTCTTACCTACATAATAACATTTTTGAAAGAAACTTTGGAGGATTAAATTCAACAACGATTAATATCAAAATTTATTTTTATTATTATTTTTTTATTAATAAAAAATTTGATTTTTAATGTTTTTTTCAAATACCATGCACAAATGAAAAAAAATTTTTTCATCCAGAAATATATATTCGATTATTGTATTTTCAATAAATAAATAATATTTAATAAACAATTTTTTAAATTGTTTAAATTCTAGAATTTTCTAGTTCGGATATTTTATGATTCAGGCAGTTTCTTTGGGGATTTTTAAAATTCGGTAATATCTTATTGTCTGGAATTTTATTTATTTTATTTTTCGTGAATTTTCCAATTCGACTTTTATATTTCGGGACTTTTATAATTTCTGGAATTTTATTATTGGTAATTTTTCAATGTACGAATTTAGCAGTGTCAGGAATTTTATTTTTCGGGATTTTTCAGTCGCTTTTTAAGAAAAATAATATTCCCACATCACTGTAAAAATTCTGAAATTATAACATAGCAATGTTATAATTTCGGAATTTTTACAGTGATGTGGGAATTTTATTTTTAATTTTCCAATTCGGTACTTTTATATTTCGACAATGCATTGTTGAAATATAAAAGTCCCGAATTGGAAAATTCTCGACAATTTACAATCTTACCGATTTTAAGAATTGCCGACAGAAAATTTCCGAATTATACAATATCCGGGCTGGACGACTCTCTAATTTGAACAATCAAAAAGTAGTTAGCTAAACAAATTTTTTTAAATAGAATAATAAAATATTTTTACCGAGCAAAAAACTTTTTTAATGTTTAAAGTTTCTAAAAATTATTGTTTGAATTAAAAATAACAATAATTGAACAAATGTATTTTTGGATAAAAAAAGTTGTTCGAAAATGTCCATTTTATTTTTGTACATTACAGAAAACGCTCGCAAAAATAAAATTATTATTTAAAAAAAATAAAAATACAAGTCGCGTTAAATCAGCCTGTATTGAATCCTTTAAAGTTTGCTTAATTTGAAGCTCACGTGTTTTAAATTTATGTTTGTATCACATTTTTATACAATTATTGTTATTTTGAAATAAAACAATAATTTAACAAAATTAAACATTAAACAAAATTTTTATAATAAAAATATTTGATTATTGTATTTTTCATAAATAAATAATATTGACCACATAACTGTTTTCTCAATTTCTGCAATTCGGGAATTTTCTAGTTTGTATATTTTATCATTGGACAGCATTCGGCCTGGAGTTTTATTATTTGGGAATTTTCAAATTCGATAATATTGTGAACTGTCCAGAATTTCATTATTCTGGAATTTTTTACTTCGGGATTTTCAGGTTTCAGAATTTTGTTATTTCGGGAAGTTTACAGTGTCGAAAATATTTCAAAAATTTAAAAAGATTCATAAACTTGTAAAAAAAGCTTCAAGATTTTGAGGCATTTAAAACTCCTGAAAAACTTAAATAATAATTTGAATTATATATATATATATATATTGCGAGTCAGCTGTATCAATTGTAATGATTTAAAATTTATTTTAAAATATATTTTATGGAATATGATATTTTTTATGAATGTGCCAGTGAAATTCTGTTCGTCTAATTTTGTTTGCCAATGCGAAACGTAATCTGGCTTGGAACTGTCGTCTTAACATCTAAAAACCGAAAGAACAATTTTCCTATCACTTGGAATTATAATTATATTTTTATAAAAACGTTAGAATATATAATAATTAAGAAATTGGAAAATATATACAAGAACTTGATTAGACGAATAGTCTAAAAAAGTCCGTAGAAATTGCAGACCACAAAAATAAAAAATAAATAATATTGAAGAACTATATATAGACAATATATAGAATGAAAATTATAATTAATAATTTTAGAATTAGTGGAAAATATATGAAACCGTAATATAAATTACTCATCGACTTATATTTGTGGTATTTATTAAAACAACCAAGTTTTGCAAAGTTATAAATGTAAAAATGTTTTAATTGGCAATTTACTTTCAATGCGAATGGTTCTTGTCCAAGCTAAGTTTACCATTAGTGCGTCTCGAAGGTGTGCCAAGAGCTGCTTACAGCGCTCCAAGTGGCTCTTGGAAAACTATATCGATGTGTGCTTTCTACGCGGAGCGGCAAAGATATTATAAACGTAGATGCGGTGCGGGCTTAGTTGCCCGCCATAAATGTAGACGGCGCATCCGGCGAAAAAAGTCACTTTCCCTCTACCCACCGCTCCCCGTAGAAAGAACCCATAGATATAGTTTGCCAAGAGCCACTTGGAACGCTGTAAGCAACTCTCGAGGCCTTCGAGGCGCACTGATGGTAAGCTTAGCTTGGACAAAAACCATTTGGATTGAAAGTAAATTGCCAATTAAAACATTTTTACATTTATAACTTTGCAAAGCTTGGTTGTTTTAATAAATATCACAAATATAAGTCGATGG
>NC_046665.1:6673842-6675577 GCF_010883055.1 Belonocnema kinseyi | reverse complement strand
TGTAAGCGGAACGCATACTCTACCACAGCTAGAACAAGCCGGCAACAGAGAAAGAGAGGCGACACTAAGACCAACCGCGGGCAGACATCCAATAGATGAAGAGCTATGCTTTACGACCCGGAGAAACATAAACACCAAGGTTTCTCTCAAGCCTAAAGATCTGGCTGAAATGGATGACGAGCTTATGGACATTTTTCCGAAGAATCCGACCTCTGGGCTATCAATTATTATGTGTATAATGCAGCGAGAGTTTTGGCCGATGCGAACCGTAAAACAAAACCAACGGCTTATCATAAGACCAAAATACGAATGCATCAACTTGCCATAAAGATAGGCTGGCCAAGACAGTACGCGTCCCGCATTTAGTGTGTGGTTGTCTACATCACATCTGGCAGGAATTTTACAGCTAAGGTTCGAAAGTTCGCGCGCGAACTCCGGACCCGTTATCACACACTTAACAAGTCAAAGCTGCTGACCATCAGACAGCATATTGTTGAGAGAATACGGATACTATCTGACGCTAAGAGAAGTCTAGAGCGGAGGGGGAGGTGGGTCAGAGGAAATCAACAGTTTCTCTCTGACTCATCTCGACTCTTGCAAGACCCTCCAGTCACTGTCGAATACTCGCCCTAACCAAAATAGGTCGAAGTATTTTTGAGAGAAGTCTACGAAGTGCAGCATAGACTGGACGAACACTCAGAAAATATAAATAGTTTCAAGGAGCTATGTGATGCCCTTCTAACACCTGATAAAGAATGCCCACCAATCACTACCGAGGAGTTGAAAAAAGTATTAAGAGGGATAAAGAACTATTCCGCACCAGGACCAGCTTGTATCAAAACCTTCTGGTGGAAGAAGTTTTCTTCAACCAATCAGCATTTGGCCCGTATTTTCACCTCATATTTGAAGTCGGAAGAGCCGATTCCAGAGTGGTTGGTGAAAGGGCGCACAATACTTCTGCCGAAAATAGGCAACTTAGCTGACCCGAAGAATTACGTGCCAATAACTTAACTGAACACGCTTTATAAGATATTCACAGCTATCCTAAATGATAGGATTGTTCGGGCAATTGAACCTGTGTGGCAAGAAATTTATGAACAACGAGGCTCAAAGAAAGGCGTAGTCGGATGTCGGGAGAACCTGCTCATCGATAGATGTGTCTGCAAAGATGGAGCATTCTACCAGCGTGACTCATCGATGTCCTGGATTGATTATCGGAAAGCTTTCGATGCGACATCCCATAGACTTATCATCTGTCTTTTGGAAATCTTAAAGGTTCATCCGCAAATAGTTGGGTGCATAGAGTGATTGATGCCGCTTTGGAAAACCAGATTTACTATCTCATCTGGAAAAAATCGTCTGACAACTAACAAAGTCACCTTTCAGAGAGGTGTCTTTCAGGGCGACACCATGAGTCCACTCCTCTTTTGCCTTAAATTATTGCCACTATCTCTAGAACTTCGCCATTCCGACGGGTACTTGTGCGGCAAACCTGCAGATCGAAAGTACAAGGTCACTCATGTATTTTACATGGACGATCTTAAGATCTATTTTAAAAACCGAGAGCAACTGCATCTAGCTCTGGGGATTGTCGAACGATATACTGAGGAAATTGGAATGGTATTTGGGTTAAACAAATGCGCCAAGGTTTATTTCAAGCGAGGAAAACTTAATGGCATCCCTGAAGATCCTGAGCTCGTTGATAGAAGCGCCATACGACACCTTTGCGCTGGAG
>NC_046665.1:6669516-6673742 GCF_010883055.1 Belonocnema kinseyi | reverse complement strand
CTTCCTTTTTTGGTACTACCCAAACTGGTGAATTATACGCTGATTTGGAAGGCGATATCACCCCATGACCTTTTAGATTTTTTGTTTCTTTATCTATTACTTTTTTGTGTACTGCCGGATACCTGTAGTTACCTTTATTCTCTATTCTCTATTCGCCTTAACGGATTAATTTCTGAATTGTTTTTGATATTGCCTTCCTTATCAGATCCGTAGCACACCAGTGCTACGCCATGAAGACCGTAAAATACTTTCCCTTTACACAGAGAGAGAAATTGACCTCCTAGCTTACCAGCCCCATGCGTTATGGCATCAATATCGGACTAATGGTCCCATTGTCTCTCACTGAAAGCGTGGGAGCGCCAGTGTTGGAACTTTATGACGGATCTAAATTATTTGGCGGGAAAAAACTGAATTTATTTGAATTCTCATGTAAAATTTTCTTTTAGTTTGGAATTAAAATTATTTAATTTTCATTGTCGATTGCTGGGTCCTTTCCACTAAGAATGAAAACCCTTCTCGTCCACTCCCCGACTTTGACAAAACTAACGTTGATTATCTTTACGGATTCATGTTGTAGAAAAATTTACAGGATTTACTTATATCATATTTTGAAATTAATACAAAAGAGTAAAATAAATTTACAATGATAATAGTATAAATGGAATTTAATATTTAATTTAAAGGTATTAGTCAAAAAAAACTTACGATCCGGGTTAAATTCAATATGTTTTGTATTGCAAAATATTCTATTTGATGTCGAAAATTTTACAAGTTCGAATATAAATTTTAAAAAGCAGGAGAGGCAATGATTTCGCGTCGCGAGTCAGAGAAAATGTGACTCTCATGCATACGGCCAATCAAAACTCGAATTTGTGCCCTCACATCAACCCATGTATGATCTAATTCTTGCGTCAATCTGTGACACAAACACGACCTACTTTGCTTTCGGAAAAATACGGCTAAGCACGTTTTGTAACCTGGGCATCAAATCTCATTTCTCGCCTCACTATCAAAAATTCCAAATAAATTTATGCTAAGATAAACTCATCAGGCTTTTGCGATTTGTTCTATATATAAGTATATTTAAAATCCAGCTCAAACCAGTTATTGAACAATACCCCCTTTATTCATTATACTCTTCCAAAACTGATCCCGAAGTTACATTTCATCATCTAATCAACACCTTTTTATAAACTGCGTTTTAGATTGAAACCAAACCACGTTCTTTAATTTCCATTCCGCATTCCAACCTAGAGTAAAAATAAACATGAAATAAACCGCATGTCAAATCCAAAACACGTGTAAAACATTAGATCATATTAAGACGTATATTCTGAAATTCCTTAAGCTAGAGTCAGTTCGCTCTGGCAGTACCAAGTCTCTTTTTTTCTTTCTCATTAATTTATCTTATTTTTAATAATAATTATCAAATTTATTTAATAAAGTAGACCTCTAGAACAATATAATCATATAATAATTTAGGGATTATATTTTAAGATCTCGCGCCACTTTGAACGCCCGAGAGGTGCTGCCACTAGCGGGCAACAAGAACATTAAAGTACAATAACCGATTGTCACAACTTGGAGAAACAACGAATGTTGAACTCCAGACTTCCAACTCGCAGTATCTCTCAATTCCGACCGGCGTTGGCACCTATACTTACTAGGCAGTCTGATAAGTCCCTGAAAAATGAAACACGGAGACGTTTTTTTGGCCAAAGTCGGTTTTATTTTTCAACATACTCTCCTTTTAGGTCGATATAGCGAGTCCAACGATTTTCTAACTTTTTGATACCGTCCGAAAAGTACTCGTTCGGAAGGTCTCCAAAATACGCCTCAGTATCAGCTTTGAGCTCCTCATTTGAGTAAAAACGCTTACCGGTGAGCCATCTGTTCAGGTTAGGGAACAAGTAATAGTCGCTGGGGGCCAGGTCTGGTGAATACGGTGGCTGAGGAACCAATTCAAAGCCGATTTCATGCAATTTTGCTTGTGCAACTAAGCTCGAATGAACAGGCGCATTGTCGTGATGATAAAGCGGTTTTTTCTTCTTCAAATGCTGTCGTTTTTCGGCGATTTCGATTTTCAATCGGTCCAATAATGATGAATAGTATGCTCCGGCTATGGTTTTACCTTTTTCAAGATAGTCCACGAATATTATGCCATGTGCATCCCAAAATACGGAGGCCACAACCTTTCCGAACCATTGTTGCGTTTTTGGACGCTTCGGAGCACTTTTGCCCGATGGAACCCACTGTTTTGTCTGTTGCGTTGATTTAGGAGTGTAGTAGTGGATCCAGGTTTCATCCATGGTTATGAATCGGCGCAAAAACTCGGTCGGCTTACGCGAAAATAATGCCAAATTCTGCTGGGAAGTTGTCACGTGAATTCGTTTTTGGTCCACTGTGAGCAAACGCGGCACCCATCGCGCGCAGAGCTTCTTCATGCCCAAAACTGAATGCACGACATTGCCTACACGTTCCAATGATATGCCTACAGCATTAGCTACCTCTCTCAATTTCACTTTGGGATCATTCAACAACATATCATGGATTTTTTCGACATTTTCTGGTGTAGTGACCTCTTTTGGGCGCCCAGATCGTTCAGCATCAACTGTGCTCGTACGGCCACAACGAAACTCTATAAACCACTTATGAATCATTCCAATCGACGGTGCAGAGTCCGGGTAATACTTAACCAGCTTGGCCTTGGTCTCGGAATCGTTTTCTTGCGAAGATAGTAGTGTTTGATCAAAACTCGAAACTCAGATTTTTCCATATTAAAAAAAAATCGGAGGTTAGTCGCTTCTCAGTGCTGTAACTTGTAAATGCGTAAACATAAATGGCTGAAGTTTTGACAGGCGTCATTTGAAGGATCAAGCTCGACGAAAATGGTTCACATTAGTGAATACTAATGCCATCTCTTAGAATTTTCAGGTACTTATCAGACTGCCTAGTATATTACTTATGCCCGCATCATGCCGCGCCGCATTAATATTTCATTCTGACAAGTTTGATTCTCAGCGTCCAAGTAGCGGGCAAACCACACTACCAGTCACGCAAGGGCGTAAACCGCTGACTCGTCTAGAGCACTATTGGCCAATTTGTGGTAAGTTAACAAGCCAAGCGCCATAAGCAACTAGCGCTACTAGTCTCGGGAGGTTAGGAGGCCAATTTCTCTATCCGTGTAAATTAGATTCTTCGTTTTAGTTAAGATTGAAGATCTCGCACTGGGAAGAAGAAAGAGTAGCCAATAATATATGCAAGTAATTTATTATAAACAATTATAAAATAGATTTTATATAAAGCACGAAGTTGACGGAAGACGAGTTTAGGCCTTAGCCAGTACCTTAAAATAAAAGGATCAGATTTATTGTAGGCCAAGAAGTTTAAACAAACGGAAGTTTAAAACTGAGTATAATCATTGCTTACCAGCAATTTATTATAATTAAAGATTACTTAAGGTCCAGGTAGCCAGAACTGCCACTATGACCTCTGCGTAGCGGTAGTGAGTAAGGGGGGTATAAATTAGACTGGACGTTCCAAAAGCAGGTTGATCCTTAGTTGTTGTTAATTTTGGGTCTATGAGTAATCCAATGCACGACGAATTCCAGATTGAGACACTGGACTAGACGGCTTGAGTCCGAGAAAATCGTAGGAAAAAGAGAAGAACCAAAAACTGGCCCATGCTGGTACTTTCGGGTTGCGGATAGAGGGTCCCTGTACCAAGGGTTTCTGCTGAATATGGTTACAAAAATAAATATGCAGTCGCGGGCAATTGTCCAGGGGTGGTCCCGAAGGAATTAACCCCCAAGCGGAGATGTGAAAACCGTGCCGAAAGCTGAATGGCACCCGGGTGAGGTGTCTAGAGCGGTGACTCTGTGATACCGGACGACCTCTCAGAGTAAGCAGCCTTATCCTTGCATGCAGAGCTCTACAAGGATGGAAGAACCCCTTTCGCTAGCTTCTCGTGGGAACAACAATGACAACACTAAACATAGTTGTAGTAAGTCCGGTTCAAAACAACAGAACGCGCAGGGCTCCCGACAATAGGTCGGCCAACAATGCCGACCAATCTAGAGCTGGGGGAACCAATGAAAATGGATTCAATGCGATGGATTGGCGGCATCTCGCAACCTTTGGGTGGACGGAGCGACTGAATCACGACTTGTTAGAGTGCTACGATGCGAGTGTGGCCCCTGAACGGGGTTACATGGCACGGCTGCATG
>NC_046665.1:6663763-6669416 GCF_010883055.1 Belonocnema kinseyi | reverse complement strand
TCTTCACAACAGGATTATTCTGGGTACAGCACATTGAGTTGCAAATGGAAGAGACCCTCTTCTTAAAATGGTCAGGAATCACGAAGAAGTGGGCAAAGGAGCGTTTCCGTACAAAGCTTTAAAACAAAACAAAGCTTTAAAACAAAGCTTTAATTTTTAAAACTGAATTAAAAATTCAGTGGAATGTTTTTAAACATCCTCAAATATTCAATATCCTTAAAAATCTGTTGAAATCTCTTGAATTTTTTTCAAGCTCTTGAAAATTCTTTAAAATTTAAAAAATACCCTGAAATATTTCAAATCCTTTAAAATCTCATATTAAATTACTGTGATCAATTAAAAATTCTTTGGAACATTTTTAAATACTCTCAAGTATTTTGAAACCTTCAAAATCTTTTCAAACACCTTTACACCTTTTAGAGATTCCTAAAGTCCTTTGGAATTTTTAAAAATAACTCTGCTAAAATTGTTAAAATTCTTTGAAATTCCTTGAAATTATAAAAATAAATTGAAAATTACTTGAGATCTTTTAAAACATTCACAAATATTAAAAATCTTTTGAAATTCCTTTAATTTTTAAAAATGAATTAAAATTTCAGTGAAATCTTTTTAAACATCCTCAAATATTCAAAATCTTTAAAAATCTGTTGAAATCTCTTGAATTTTTTTAAAGCTCTTGCAAATTCCTTAAAATTTAAAAAATACCCTGAAATATTTGAAATCCTTTAAAATTTCATATTAAATTACTGTGATCAATTAAAAATTATTTGGAACATTTTTAAATACTCTCAAGTATTTTGAAACCTTCAAAATCTTTTCACAAAATACCTTCACACCTTTTAAAGATTTCTAAAGTCCTTTGGAATTTTTTAAAATAACTTTGCTAAAATTGTTAAAATTCTTTGAAATTCCTTGAAATTATAAAAATAAATTGAAAATTACTTGACATCATTTAAAACATTCACAAATATTAAAAATCATTTGAAATTTCTTGACATTTTTCTAAGCTTTTGAAAATTATTTGAAATTTGGGAAATTCCCTCAAATATTTCAAATCCCTCAAAATATCATATTAAATTACTGTAATCAATGAAAATTCCTTGGATTCTTTTTAAATGCTTGAGAGTATTTTGAAACCTTCAAAATCTTTTGAAATGCCTCGGACTTTTTTTTAGGATTTCTGAATTACTTTGGAAGTTTTAAAAATGATTCTTCTAAACATTCTTTAATTCTTTGAAATTCCTGTAAATATTAAAAGTAAATTGAAAATTTTTAGACATCTTTTAAAACATCCTCAAATATTTAAAATCCTTACAAATCTTTTGAAATTTTGTAAAGCTTCAGATTGAAATTAAACAAAAGAAGAGTTTCAAAACGGTAAACTTGGAAGTTCATTTATAAACAATTAATAATAATAAATTATTTAAATGCGTTCAAAATTTAAATGTATGTTTTTCAATTGGACAATCTCTAAGTGAAATTATTTCAGACTGAAATTTAGAAAATTTTTAATCATTACAAATTTAACTGATTGTAGATTAGTTTAACTATTAAATTAAACTTTTAATAGAAATT
Organism: Belonocnema kinseyi; assembly: GCF_010883055.1. Lineage (NCBI taxonomy): Eukaryota > Metazoa > Arthropoda > Insecta > Hymenoptera > Cynipidae > Belonocnema > Belonocnema kinseyi. Next base: position 6,667,841 of record NC_046665.1, on the reverse strand, counting down.
ACTTGAGTTAAAATTTAACTATTTCTACAACGATTTTTGTACATAATTATAAAATTATAAATACATATATATTTTTTGTTTGTTCAGGGTATTTTTAAATTTTTAAGGAATTTTCAACAGATTTCAAAGGATTTTAAATATTTTAGAATGTTTAAAAATATTTCAATGAATTTTCAATTAATTTTTATAATTTAAAGGAATTACAAGGAATTTACAAATAATTTTAATCATTCACTGCAATTTCAAATAATTTTATCTATTTTTTTCAACTTTTATGGTATTTCAAATCCTTTAAAATCTCATACTAAATTATTAAAATCATTTAAAAATTACTTTAAATGTATTAAAATATTCTAAGATATATCAAATCCTTTAAAATTTCATATTAAATTTCTGTAATCAATTGCAAATTCCGTGGCGTCTTTTAAAACTTCCTCAAATATTTGAAATCCTTACAAATCTTGAAATTTTTTAAAACTGAAGATTGAAATTTATAAAACTCCATGCTTTAGAAACTTTGGGCTTTACAAAATTCTGATTATAAAATGTCAGAAATTTGAGGTTTCTGAATTTTCTCACTTAGTTCAGTGAGAATGAAATTGACAGGACCTGCTTCATATTACTATTAATCTAAAAAATCTCAAGGGAAAAATAAAAGTTGACCTTTTTTGTAAAATACATTTTTCAGTTTTTCTGAAAATTAACGTTGTTTGGGCAGTTTGAAGAAACTTTCAACTTACTTTAAAGAATTGGTGATACAAGTTTTTAAAAAACAAATTTGTAATGTTTTTCCCAATTCGCTTTAGCTCATGAAAAAAATAATTGATAAAAAACCAAAAAGTATTTATCTCATATTTTGAATTGGAAAATAATATTTTACGTCTGTTAAACTAAATAATAAAACACCTAATTTTTATAATATTTGTTCAGTTAAAAATTTCTAAGGATGATATTGTCCACGATCAGAAAAAAATTTACAATATTTAGAAATTATGAGCTTATAAACAAGAAAAAAATGCAACAACAAAGCAATGAAACAATTTAAAGCTAAGTTTGAAATGAAACTACGCAATGAGTTTCAGGACTAAAATGCTAATGAAAATATAGTAAATAAATAAAATATTAGTTAAAATTGGCTCACAACAAAATATAGGTTTAGATGGAAATTTTATATTATTATTTTTTATGACGAGTCTTCTGCATCTACTAATCCTTTTGCAACAGCTGAAACAACTGTTTTGCCGCCTGAATTCGAGTCAGTAGAGGAAAATGACGACATTTCCAAATAAAAAGATCTAATTTTTTCCGAAAAAGTAGCGATTGCAGAATTGAGACTTGCCTTATTTTTCGTGGAAAAAAACATTTCATTTCAGATTTCCAAAGATCTACTAGAACTTATTAAGAATTGGGTCGCGATCTCGGTATTCTTGAAGTTCTCTATTTGGGACGCACAAAATTATCTAAAATAGTTAATAATGTTCTAGCTCCTCACGAAATAGATCGTATAACTGATATCTTAAGAGAAACTCATTTTTCAGTTTATGTCGATGAAACCAGCGATAGAATGAACGAAAATGGTTGTCTGTTTTAGTCCGTTATGTTCATCCTAAAAGTTTAGAAGTTAATTCTGTCCTTTTGCAAATGATCAATGTAGATGCATCAGATTGTTCAGCTGAAAAATTATTTGAGTCTTTTCGTAATTGTTTATGGAAAAAACAGATTCCTTTAAAAAACATTGTCGGCCTTTCTTGTGACAATACAAACGTCATGGTTGGGAAGTTCAACTTATTTTACAGTAGATTGAAAACTGCAAGTCCAAATTTGATTTTATGTCAGTGCGTGTGTCACTATTCAGCATTAAATGCATCCGCGGCGTGTGAGCATATCCACATTTTTTAGAAGAATTGATAAAAGCAATTACAACTTTTCTCAATTCTAGTCCTAAAAGAACCGCGATTTTCAGGGAAATGATGGCAACGCTTTTAGGACACGTTGAATGTTTAAAGAAATTAGCCCCAACACGTTGGCTTTCATGCCACCCTTGTGTGCGACAATTAATTGAGAATTATAATTTTCTACTTAAATTCTTCGTGGAACAAGCATCAGGGAAAGTTGCAAAGGCTGATGAAATTTTAAGAAATATTCAGTTCCCTGAAACATTGGGGTACTTATATTTTCTTGATCATGTACTCGATAAATTCAACAAATTTAATGCTACTTTTCAAGGCCGTGAAACGCTTGTCCAAGATTTGTATCCTGCTTCCAAAAACTTATTACTATGGTTTCTCCATAATTTTATTGAGCCTTCTGCATTAAAATCGTCTGATATTGAGACGATTGATTTTTCAGACAAAAGTAATCACAGATCAAAAATCAAATTGGGTGCAGAGTGCGACACGTATATAACTGAGCAGCTTTCAAGTGGTGCAATGTCAGAAAGTGCAATTTCCACGTTCAAAGAAAATTGTTTGAAATTCCACATAACAGCTTTCGAGAGAATGCGCGAGAATCTTCCCATTAAGAATTCCACTTTTAAAAACATTGCTGTTTTAAGGGCAGAAACTGCACTTTTTGAACCGTACCGGTCTGCTTCATTTCATTCCTTCATGAAGCTATGCCAACAAGTAGGATTATCTGACCGAAAATGGTTAAACTCTTTGCTTCGGGAATGGGAATTATTATTCAAAATTGATGAAAATTGTAAAAAATCCCTGGAGCAAATGAGCTTTGATGAAATGTGGACTAAAATATCATTTATGCGTAATAAATCTAATGAGATTGCGTTCCCTGAGCTTCATTTAATTTCTAAATATGTCCGAACTCTTCCTCATTCCAATGCCGAAGCAGAACGTTCATCTTCCACCATTCCCGATGCAAAAAACATTAAAAGAAATGGATCAGGAAACGACACTGTAAATTCAAATTGTGTTTTGCGTTTCAATTTAAAATCGACTGAACAGACAGCTTTAAAAATGCCAATTTCCCAAAAACATTTACCTAACATGTCAAATGATATCCTGTACGCGACTACAGAGAATACAGCTCAGGCGGCAAGACAATTGTTTCGAATTTGTGCAGGAAACGATGCAGAATTTGAATGCGTATATTTAGATTGTTATGAAAAAAGATTTTGTGACTGCTTTATTTGATTTATTGTGAAATTAATTCTGATTAGCTTGTAATTGTTGTTTTGATTTCGCGTTAAATTTTTAATGTGTTCACAAAGTTGTTAAGGTTTCAAGATTAAGAATTCCCTTGTAAATTTGTAAATATTGTAAATATTTGGTTTTGATGGTGGATTAGGCCTATTGGGGAAACCATCTTAAAAAAACGCGCCTACGATTCTACCTCTGTGGTGGTGTGGAAAAGAGGAAAATATACATATATATTATAATATACATTATTGTATATAATTATAAAATTATATACATTTTTTAAACATACTTTTAAATTTGGAACGCTTTCAATTTATTTATGATTATTAATTTTTTATAAATAAACTTCCAAAGTGTAAAATTCAAAATTTGAAGACTTGCATCCCATCGAATTAAAAATTATTCTTATTTAATAGTTGAACATTTTTCTACATTTAATTTTGAAAGCTTTAATCAACTTTGAATTTTTATTGATCCCATTTTCATAACTCTAATCTACGAACATTTTAATATATAACGTTTTGAAACTCTTCTGTTTTCTAAATTTCAATCTGAAGTTTCAAAATAATTTAAAGAGATTTCAAAAGATTTTAAATATTTGAGGTTCTTTTAAAAGATTTCAAAGAATTTTCAACTTATTTTTATAATTTTAAGGAGTTTCAAAGAAATAAAAAATTTTTAGAAGGTTTTTTTTTGTAATTGTTCCAAGGGATTTTTTAAAAATATATTTACAATTACAAATACAATTTTTACTAAAATACATGAACTTTGCACAAAAGAAATATATTTTCCAACAAGTCTAATTTTCTATAGAAAAAATTAATGTTTAAGGTGGCTTGGGCGTTTGGTGCCGTACAATGTGGGGGGCACTGTGGGGGCTATCTATCATGCGATCAGTCTTTATTTGAATTTTATTGATATAC
>NC_046665.1:6646764-6663663 GCF_010883055.1 Belonocnema kinseyi | reverse complement strand
AAGACTACATGTTAAAATCACAACTTTTTAATAGCGTTTTTTTCGATAATTTCATCGTCAACCTTAGTATTTCTTTTTTGCAAAGTGATCTAGTATATTTTCATTCGATAATATCAAATTTTCAGAACTGCCTGTGATTTTTTTAAAAAGCGCCCAAGCCACCTTAATCATAGTTAAATTTTCGACAAAAAAGATTAATTTTCTTGTAGTTAAAAGAAATTCATTAAAAAAAATACAAAGAAATTCTAGAAGATAGTTAAATTTTCAGAAAACAAATTTTTTCAACTAAATTGATAAATAATCAACCAAAAACAAACTAAATTTTCAACAACGCAGTTCCACTTCAACCAGTAAAGTTGAGGAAAAAAATAGTTAAAATGATTGAAAATTGCTTTGAATTATTGAAATTATTTGAAAATTCCTTGTAATGTTTTAAAAGACCCTAAAATGTTGAAAATCTTTTGAAATCTTTTGAGAACCCTCGACATCTTTTAAATATTATTAAGGTACTTCGGATTTTTTTAAACAACCCTGCTACAATTTTTTTAATTCCTTGAAATTCCTTTAAATTATAAAAATGAATAGAAAATTCATTGAAATATTTTTAAGCATTCTAAAATATTTAAAATCCTTTGAAATCTGTTGAAAATCCCTTGAAAATTTAAAAATACCCTAAACAAACAAAAAATATATATGTATTTATAATTTTATAATTATGTATAAAAATCGTTGTAGAAATAGTTAAATTTTAACTCAAGTAATTTCTATTAAAACTTTAATTTAAGAGTTAAAGTAATCTACAAACAGTTAAATTTGTAATGTTTAAAAATTTTCTAAATTTCAGTCTGAAATAATTTCATTTAGAGATTGTCTAATTGAAAAACATACATTTAAATTTTGAACGCATTTAATTAATTTATTATTATTAATTTTTTATAAATGAACTTCCAAGTTTACAATTTTAAATGTGAAGACTTGTATTCCATCGAGTTGAAAATTATTCTTATGGAATAGTTGAAAATTTTTGAAAATAAAATTTCGAAAGCTTTGAATTTTATTGATTCTATCTTCAAAACTCTAATCTACAAACATTTTAATATTTACCGTTTTGAAACTCTTCTTTTTTTAAATTTCAATCTGAAGCTTCACAAAATTTCAAAAGATTTGTAAGGGTTTTAAATATTTGAGGATGTTTTAAAAGATGTCTAAGAATGTTCAATTTACTTTTAATATTTACAGGAATTTCAAAGAATTAAAAAATGTTTAGAAAGCTTATTTTTAAAACTTCCAAAGTAATTCAGAAATCCTAAAAAAAGTCCGAGGCATTTCAAAAGATTTTGAAGGTTTCAAAATACTCTCAAGTATTTAAAAAGATTCCAAGGAATTTTCATTGATTACAGTAATTTAATATGATATTTTGAAGGATTTGAAATATTTCAGGGAATTTTCCAAATTTTAAGGAATTTTCAAAAGCTTAGAAAAATGTCAAGAAATTTCCAAAGATTTTTAATATTTGTGAATGTTTTAAAAGATGTCAAGTAATTTTTAATTTATTTTTATACTTTCAAGGAATTTCAAAGAATTTTAACAATTTTAGCAGAGTTATTTTAAAAAATTCCAAAGGACTTTAGAAATCTTTAAAAGGTGTGAAGGTATTTTGTGAAAAGATTTTGAAGGTTTCAAAATACTTGAGAGTATTTAAAAATGTTCCAAATAATTTTTAATTGATCACAGTAATTTAATATGAAATTTTAAAGGATTTGAAATATTTCAGGGTATTTTTTAAATTTTAAGGAATTTTCAAGAGCTTTAAAAAAATTCAAGAGATTTCAACAGATTTTTAAGGATATTGAATATTTGAGGATGTTTAAAAAGATTCCACTGAATTTTAAATTCATTTTTAAAAATCAAAGGAATTTCAAAGAATTTTAATAATTATATCAATGTTGTTTAAAAAAACTCCAAATTTCCTTAAAAAACTTTTAAAAATTTCAAGATTTTTCAAAAGATTTTAAAGGTTTCGATATATTTGAGAGTATTTTAAAAGGTTTTAAGGAATTTTCAATTTATTACAGTGATTTAATATGAGATTTTAAACGATTTGATACATCTTAGGATACTTTACTAGAGTCCAAGGAATTTCTAATTAATTTCAATAATTTAGTATGAGATTTTAAAGGATTTAAAATATTTTAGGGTATTTTTAAAATTGTAAGGAATTTTCAAGAGCTTTGCAAAATTTCAAGAGATTTTAAAGGATTTTAAATATTTTAGGATGTTTTAAAACATTTCAAGGAATTTTCAATTAATTTCAATTATTTAAAGCACTTTCAAAGAATTCCAACTATTTTTTTCAATTTTTCTGGTTGAAAATGGAACTGCTTTGTTAAAAATTTAGTTTTTTTTTTGGCTGACAATTTATCAAATAAGTTGAAAAATTTCTTTTCTGAAAATTTAACTATTTTGCAGATTTTTTTTTGTTTTGGTTTAAAAATTAATTTCTTTTAACCACAAGAAAATTCATCTTCTTATTCAAATTTTTTTTTTCAGAAAACTAATTGTTTTAGTTAAAAGTTGAAGATCCTTAGCTCGTTGATAGAAGCACCATACGACACCTTTGTGCTGGAGAGACTTATACATACCTGAGCGTGCCACAGAGCCGCATTCAGGATGTGACATCTATAAAGGATACTCACCGAAGCAGATACAAACGTCTCATCCGACAGATTTGTTCTTCCGAACTGTCGGCGAGGAACAAAGTATCAGCAACGAACATGCTTTCCGTCCCGGTACTACTCTATTCATTTGGAGTAGTTCCATGGACGAAGAACGAGCTCAGATCTCTTGATATCGGGACAAGAAAGGTTAAGCACATGAACAAAAGCATGCATCTTAAGTCTTCCGTTCCGCGACTGTACATCTCACGCCGTCAAGGGGGTCGCGGAATATTGAGTCTTGAATGTCTTCATAACAGGATTATTCTGGGTACAGCACATAGAGTTGGAAATGGAAGAGACCCTCTTCTTAAAATGGTCAGGAATCACGAAGGAGTGGGCAAAGGAGCGTTTCTGTACAAAGCAGCGGAGGAGGCTGGTGAAGCACTCCGACTTGACTTCAGTATTAGGGGTGAGCAAAATAGATCAAATCTTATCTATCTCGAGTACTCACTCCTGAAAGCCCGGATGAAGAAAGCACAAGAGAAAAACTTTCGTGAACAGCTCCTCGATAAGAGGATGCACGGTATATTCCACAGAAATGTGAAGGATCAGTTAATGTCTTGTGAGCTAACGTTTGCTTTCCTTAAATCGTCCGGATTGAAGTCTGGTACAGAGGATTTCATTTTTGCATGCCAAGATGGTGTCATTTCCACCTTAACATACCGTCGCCACATTGTGAGCCAAGACATTCCCGATGATAGCTGCAGGGTGTACCATGCACACCCCGAGCATTTAGCTCACATACTATCTAGTTGTCCAACTCACGCGGGAACGACCTACATTCAAAGGCACAATGCGGCACTAAGAGTGCTTTATTGCCATTTCTGTCACTCCTACGGCATTCACTTTAATATCGCTCCTCTAAATGCTCCTAGGGAAATTGTGTCAATTGTCGAGAATGGGAAGTGCCGCATATACTGGAACTTTATATTCTCGACAATTGTTTCTGTTGCTCACTCGAGGCCTGACATGGTTCTTCTTGACTTCGAGAAGCGAACCATGTTCGTTATCGAATTTTCTGATCAAGATATAAATAGAAGACCACCGAAGTCTTCCGAAGTCTTCAGATCGGCAATCATCGTACAGCAGGGAACCGAAGTCGAATCGAGCATTTTCGGCTTACCCACGAAGTCACAGTTGTAATCATGCACCTTCTGTTTTGCGGCTCCCAAACGGTAGGTATGGTGGGGGTAAATTTCAGTCTCGATCTGGCAGCTCTGCAATAGGCCCCCAACGAGCATGTCAAGGGGCTGTTGAGGAACCGTGGAGTCCTTTTAAGCCAGATTATCCAATGACGGATACAATGAATAAAACCGAATACGTGGTGTGGTCCACGATGGATTCTCTGTTTAGAGGATTATAAAACTGAGTCTAGGTTCCTAAAACACTCAAGGTGGATTAAGTATAGGAATAGTTACCATAGAAATTAAAAAGTTCTTAACTATACAATGTTTAATTTTTAAAAACGAAAAAGTGTTTTTAAAAAAGAAGTAGAGGTTTAGATTAAAATTAGAGAATGAGCGGGAAAAGAGTGGAGGGTCCATGAATTTGTAACTCTATGTGTGAGGGCTTCTAAAAGTTGTCGTAAAAGAGAGGTATATGAGTCAATAGTCTTTTCTAGATCTTTTGTTAGATTTCCAAAATCAGAATTATTACACTTGGCATTAAACGCGAAGATTTTGTTAATGTCTTCGACTCTTGACACGATTTTATAATGTATTTTTCATTTTTTGGGAGACCTGGTTAGGAATAAGAAATAAATTATCTTGGAGTGGATAAAGAGAAGCATCTTGATTTTCTTCGAATTATTTTTAATGTGTTCTGATCTTTTCGAAAAACAGATCTTTTTTCAATCAGGAACTATGATTATTATATGTTTGATTATAAATTGACGGAAATTCTTAAAGAAGATTAGTAATTGATTTAATATTAATTTTATGACTACTCGCATTACAAACGTCATATCTGTCCGTACATCCTACGATGAGTTTGATATACTTTTCAATTATCTGATGTTTGAAATATTATAATTCGAACACGTCTGGATAAGACAAAAACTGATATTTTTAAGAAAGGATTTGAATATCAATAATAGGCTCAAGATGAATGTCTATAGAGTTCGAAAAAAAGGAATCGATGTACGAGGTCTCATCAGATGGGGTTACTAGGAATAATATCAAGATGATTCCAGGTAAAAGTTAGGTTTTTTAATCCTTGTGCTTCTCGGAAGCCTACAAAAGAAAACAATAGTCAGTGTATAGAATGGTTTTAGCTTGGAAGATTATATCTCTATTTGTGTGTATGCTTCCAAGGTTTTTTGACGATTTAGGAATATTACTCTCATTCCTTATGAAAATTTCCATGTGAAATATATATGGCCATAACATAAGTGATCAATTTGATGCATAAAAACGATGATAAGAGAGTCTATACGTTGACAATGGATGGGATCCATCTGAAGTTTTAAAATGATAAGGGCTTGTCGTTTAATTATTACCCACGCTTTAACATTTTATACGTAAACGCTTAAGTCTATTGACGTGTACTACTGATGGTTTGCCTTTTATGTCAATTTTCACGTTTCTTTTTCCTAATATTTCTATGACTTCGTAAGGTCCTTTATATTGATCATCAAATTTTTTCTTAGGTTCCTTTCCAATGAACAAAAATACGTTATCTCCTATTTTTATTTCTAATGGATTAACTTTTCAATCGTGTCTTATTTTTGACTTTTCTTTAGTTACAATTAAATTATGTCTCGCTTGAGTTTTATTTCATATAATTTTGTTATAAAATTTGTTAGGTATTTGTCGTAAGTTTGAAATTTTTCTTGTTTTGATAGAGGTTCATTTAATGGTTGACAAGTTAATTTTCCAAAAACTAATTCATATCGCGAACATTATGTACCTTCGTGGACACTTATGTTAGGAGAGAGCATGGCTGATTCAAGCCAACCATCCCATTTGGAAGTTTTAGAAACAAATTATTTAAGATATTCTGCTAACACGTGGTGTGATCGTTCAAGAGACCCGTTTGATTGTGGATGAAATGCTGTTGTTTTAAATTGTTTAATTCTAAAACGTTTTGCCATTTTTTTTACTAAATTACTTAGAAAGTTTGAACCTTGGTCCGTCAAAACTGCCTTTGGGGAACCGTAAATGCATATAATTTTTTAAACAAAATTATCAGCTACTGTTGAAGCTTTTTCGTCTGGAATTGCTAGAGCTAAAGCATACTTTGTAAAACTATCTTGAATGGTTAAGATATTTATGTTGCCTAATCAGTGGCGCCAATCCTATTTGAAGCAGGTCTGGCAAACCTGTTTCAGGCAGATACCGCCCTACCCCTCTCTGTTTGAGAAAAAAGAATGTGATAAGCAACAAAAAAAGATCGATTAAGAAAATGATAACCATGATGATAAATGTGTTTTATTTTTATGTTTTATTTATGTTTTATTTTATGCTTTATGAAAACTAAATTAATTTCCCATTTTTCAATTTGGCTAAACTACGGCTAGTTTTCTTGCTGTGGGTTTTCTTTTTCGAATACCCTGCACTAAAGTGAAATGAAGCAATAATTTCTGTTTCGCGAAGATATCCTCCTTTTTATTCAGTTCTTGCGAAATTAAAGAGTTTTTCATAAAGGGGTTTTAGTTGGAATTAGAAAGTCACTAGTCAAATGAATTTAAAAATTTTATTTAAAAAGAAAGACAATTTTGTGAGATTCCTGTAAATAAGGGTCAATTTTTGCAATGTTTATAAATAGAAATAACGTTGACACGTGAAGTGTGTGATGACAATTATTGAAGGATTTTGTGAATGATAGAAGGTAAGTTAACTGTATGAATATTTTTTTGGCTATATAAAATGACCTACGTATTTTACACTATATATATTTCAGCTTTGTAATGGATAAATCTTTGTAATAGGGGCATCTTCAAGAGGTACAACATTATTTTAATTGAACGATTCTCAATTGATAAATATCCAGAAATCGATCTAAGTCCTTGTTTGTATAACAATCGTTTAGAAAAAAAACTTCCTGTTTAGATACTAAAAAACGAATTTATTTAAAATCTGTTATCACATTTTGTTTTTTATTTATTTTATTTTTGATTTTGACGATTAGGCGAAAATAAAAAAAAAATAAAATTCATCTTTGCAGTAACGAGAAGCATTTAAGTTGGCCAAATATGTGAATCATGCCTTTCAGTTTTCAAGAAAAATTTACAGAAAAATGTAATTTAGTTGTATTTAGCATTACTATATTTTCAAATTTACCACCTCTAACTACAGCTTGGCAATCTTGGGATCGAGTGCACCGTCCAGCGGGGACCAAATCTTTGTATTTGCGGTAAATAGAGAACAAAGAGAATGATCACATTATTCTCCTCTCTTCTATCTTTTGCTAGGTGCATGTACAATATTTTAATGTGCGCTTTATTACAATAATTTATTTCACGGCTCTTTCCATCTTTTCATAGAATTCTGTAGACCACGATGAAAGTGAATCCAACTTTGGCATGTAGAGCTACTGGGCTGACGTGACACTGTCTTTGGCTGCCAATCGCGCCTCATTCAAACCGGGTGTATATATCAATTATTTACCCAATGAGCACGAAATTTGGCGACGTCTTTACGATATTGTTACGACATCTTTACGACAATTTTACTATATCCTATGTCCATTTAGTTAAGGTGTCTTTACGATATCTTAAAAACGGCGTATGACCTGACGACGTCTTTACGACATCGTAAAGGTACCATAACGACACGGACATAGAATGTCCTAAAATTGTTGTAAACGCCCATTTAATTAAGATGGGGAAATTTGTAATTTTCTAAAAGTTGAACTCATATTCCAGGATTTCATCGAAACTTGCCAAGTTTTTTAGGGGTTTAAAAAAAGTATCTGCGAAATAAAACCATACTAATAACTTTTATTTCCAAAACCACCTCCATTCTCCCCGAAGCGCCCCAAATATGACCAAAAAAAAAACTACATTTTTACGCATTATTTTTACTGTTTAGCCATTTACGTCGTCTTTTTTATACAAAAAATTACTAATGGACAATTTAAATATTTTCCATGACTTTGTCAACAATTTTCAATTGTTTAAACAAACGTAAATTAATTTAAAAATTTCTTTCTCCTATATATTTAAAAAATAACAGTATTTTCTGATTGAAATGTAATTGCTCGTCATATTTTAGAGTAGTAAATTTTCATAGAAATATTATGTATTTATTTGATTAATTAATTATTGTTTATTCTTAAAATTTTTTTAAATTGAGCCAGATATGTCCATTTTTTCAAATTGGTTTTCTATGCTACTTTTTGTTAAATACAGTGAAACCCTTCTATAGCGCCGATTTTACGGCTGACAGTGGGTGGAAACTAACTCATTTGAGCCTAGCCCGCTTTTGTTTTTTCAAGCATGATTACTTACCTAAGTGACAACCGCAGATCCCGCCCAGCTCCTGTTAGACCTACTAGCAGCGCAACGTCAATTCTCGAAAGGGCTATAGAAGGGAGAGCTATTGAAGGGTTTCACTACAATGACATAATTTTCATACATTTCTTTCAGTGTTTGATAAATTTCTATTTGTTTAAAAAATCTTTATTTACTCAAGCAGTTTTTTATCGATAACTAAAAAAATGAAACAAAATATAACACATAAAATTATGTTTCTGACTGTATAGTTTATAGAAAGATAAATGTACCACTTTTTAATTGTTTAAACAAATATAATTTGTTTAAATAATTACCTTTCTAAAAATATTTTAAGAATCGTAATTAATTGCATGTATTATATTTTATTTCATTTTTTCATTTACCAAAAAATAACTGCTTAAGCAAATAAAAATTGTTTAAGGAAATATAAATTTGTTAAACTTTACAAGAAATGTATCAAAATTATGTAATAGTGCAACAAACAGTAGCAAAGTATACCAATTTGAAAAAAGTGGATATTTCTGGCCCAATTCTTTGAAATTTCGAAAATAAACAATAATTAATTGTTTAAATAATTAAAAAAAGGTTTTTTTTTTAAATTTGCTACACCAAACAATGACAAAATATTGAATTCCAATCAGAAAACGCGATTATTTTTTTAATTTTTGGCAAGTTAATAATCGTTTAAATAATTTACATTTCTTTAAATAATTAGAAATTGTTTAAGAATTCATGTTATATATTCAAATTGTTCATAATTAATTATTTGTATGAAAAAAATGGCGGAAATTGGTAGAAAATAACAATAGTACGTAAAAATGTTATTTTTTATTTTTGGGTTATATTTGGGGCGCTTTGGGGAAGGTGGGGTAGGGTTGGAAATGAAAGTTATTAGTATGGTTTTCTTTCGAAAAAAATTCTCTGAAATCCCTAGAAAAGTTGGCATGTGTCGATGAAACCCTGGATATGATTTCTTTTTTTCGAAAATTCAAAATTTCCCCATGTTAATTTTCTTTCTCCGTAAATAAAAACTTGGGGGGAGGGGGGCTTTGCCCTCTAGAGTGAAAAAAATGTTTTGTGTTCAAAAATAATCGACATCTATTTTTTTATTTCAATGTGATGCTTGAAAATCTCGAGATATGATTTTTCAAAATTTGACAATCGGGAAAAATCTTTTGTTTCGAATCGCTCACTATAAAAGAAGTTTTAAAAAGAAAAAAAATATTCTCGTGCGAAAAATAAGCATTCACCCACAAGCTTTGAAAAATAGTACAACATACCTCCTGTTATTCAAAATAAATGAAATTGTTTATAAAAATGCAACTATATTGCTATGAAAAAAAAACAATAGAAGGTATGTCAAACTATTTTGCAAAGCTTGTGGGTGAATGCCTATTTACAGTGCAAGAAGAATTGTGTGTGTGTGTCTGGCTTTTTTGTAGTTACTATCTCATACTTTCTTCCAGGATATTATTATAGATTTAGAAGATAAAATATATTTAAAAACGTAGCTTCAAGATAGTTAGAACGACGCAAACTGGTGTGCAATTAGCGCAACTTTTAAATTAAAACTTTCAATTGCTATAGGGAATAATATTTCAGAAAAATTCATTTTAGCCCTTTTCAAAGGTTTCAATACAATGAAAGCATTTTCTTATTTCTTTATTTTCTTATTTTCTTACACTATTTCCTTTTTGATTCAAAATTTATTTTTATTAGTTGAAAAATTTACTGTTAATTATAACTATAGATAATGTTATCAAAAGACGTATTTTAAGTTTTTCTCCAGTAGACAATAATGTTATGTTTGTAAGATTTAGAACTATACGTAAGAAAAACTGAACTGTAATTAAAATTCTAAATTTTTTCTTTTTAAACTGAATGACTAACTTTTTTAGTTACTTTTCTGCATAAACTATGCACTTTTATTTTTAATTTTTATAAAAAAGCTATTTTGCATTTATTAAATTTGAATTTTCGCAGAACTCGGACCAATTTCCTGATTGGTCAAGATTCGCTCTAATTTGCGTAGACGTATGCCTCCTTAAATATCTCGGATCCATTTTGCCCAAAATATTTGTTTTATTTTATCACTTAATTACTTATCGAAGTCATAAAACAATAAAAGAATTTCCAAACTAAAAAATTGGGACTTTAAACTCATATTCCTTTAATTTAAACGGATTTCTCACTTTTAGAATTAGGCGTAATCTTGCAGCAATCATGGTATTGATTCTCCGATTGGCTGTGCCTTCCACTTCGCTCCCACCACTTAGGGAATTTCCGGTGAAGTGTAAACCAAACCGTCTTCAAACAAAGAGGAAGATTTGGTGCTAAGTTCGCCGGTCGGTCCGCAAATCTAAAACCAACAGCAGATCAGAAGAACTCCTATTCTTCGAAAAAATACGGCATACTTGGAGCCGTACTCAGAGCCGTTTTATGCCACTGCATAAAACTTTGGAGAACGAGCTCAATCCTATTTTTTTGGAAACGAACCTGAATCTTCGTGGTGGAACACCAGCGAAACATAAGGCTGGTGAGTATAGTTTTTCGATCTCCATTCAGTTGTTTTGCCGTGAATGTTTCTACTAGGTGATGTTTACTAGTGGCAATTGCCACCTTTCTGATATTCAGGTTGACCATTTTTTATAAATAACAATATTTAAGTTCGTAGTTTTGAATAAGCATTTTAAGATTCGCCGGATTTTGCACGATTCCGCCGGCCTTAAGCCGTTTTTACTGGTTAAACCGGTACTCACCGGCGTAGATGGCAACCCTAGTTAGTGTCTGCCCCTTTTTCGTAATTGACTTGTCGATTAATAATAATAATTACGGTCAGGCAAATGTTATTGAATTTTTCATAAATTCTGTAAGATCTTTATTTTCATTACTCGTTTTTTTTTAGATTTTTGAGATAATTATTAATCAGCGGCTTTGTGCTAGGAATTACAATTGTGTAAAATTGTTGTTCGGAAATCAAATTTTTAGGAATATTGTTTTATATCATGATTAAAAGTAGCAAAAGTTCGTTTTACATCTACTTCATAATTTTGAGGCTAGGTTTTTTTCTGTAGATGAAGTATACACAATTGGAAACTAGTTACAGGTGAACACCGTATTCTCGTTTTTTCTGCTTAAAAATATTTATATTGGTTTAATGAAATATTTATTAACATTGTTTAATTAATTTTTATTTATTTAAACAAATGGAATTTCTTTAAAACTTCTTTTTCAAAAATTAATTTTTTCCCTTAAAATTATAACTATTAGTGTAGGGGAATATTTATTAATATTGGTTTATTTATTTTTAATTATTGAAACATATGTTATTTGTTTAAATAATTGTTTTTTCAAACATTCTGTTTTTTATTGCAAAATGATAATATATCTTAAGTGGAATGTTTATCAACATTGTTTAATAGATTTGTGAGTGTTAAAACAAATCTCATTTGTTTCAATAATGTTTGTTTTATATATTATTATTGCTTGTCTAGTGCGATATTCATTATAACTGGTTATTTAAATTTTAATTATGTAAACAAATTCTATTTCTTAAAAAAAGGTTTTTTTTTCCTAAAAATTCATCGAACTGGCATTTTATTATCGATAATAACGTAAATTTATTTTAAAATATATTCTAGTTGTATGAACAATAAATAAATATATAAATTAATCAATGGATTTAACGATAATTAACTACCAGTCCGACGAGATTTTAGGAAAAAGAAACCTTTTTTAAACAAATGAAATTTGTTTACATAATTAAAAATTAATTTAAAAAAATTTAATCAATTATTCATTTTCAATTATTAAAACAAGTGTAATTTGTTTAAATAATTGTTTTTCCAAACATTCTTTTTTTTATTAAAAAATATGACTATTTCTTTAGTGGAATGTTTATCAACATTGGTTAATTGGTTTGTGAGTGTTTAGACATGACTCATTTGTTTCAATAATGTTTGTTTGAAAAATTATTATTGTAGGTCTAGTGCGATATGATTAATGCTGGTTAATTAACTTTTAATTTTGTAAACAAATTTGATTTCGTTTAAAAAGTTTTTTTCTAAAAATTCATCGAACTGGTATTTTATTATCGTTAATAACATAAACTTATTTTAGAATACCTTGCATTTGTATAGACAATAAATTATTATTTGCCTTCAACAACCTTGAATTTGTTTAAGCAGTCAATTTTCCACAAAGTTAAATTTTGTTGGAAATCAATAATAATTTATTGTTTATACTACTGGAAAATATTTAAAAATAAATGTATGTATTTAAAGATAAAGATTGCCAGTTCGTCGAAATTTTAGCGAAAAAAAACTTTTTTTAAATAAATGGAATTTGTTAACTATTTCGAAATGAATTACCCAATATCGATCAGTATTCCTTTAGACCAACAGTTACAAGTTTATCAAACAAAAATTAGGAAAAGATTAATTAAACAAATGGAATTTGTTAGAACAATTTTTGTTTTAAAAATTGTTTTTTTTTTATTAAAAATCATTACTATTTCCTTATTAAAATGTTTATCAACTTTATTTAATTAATTTGTGATTGTTTAAGCAAATTCCATTTGTTTAAATAATTTTTGTGTAATTAATTCTTTTTTTTATTAAAAATTATTATTGCTAGTCTATTTGAATATTGATCAATTTTGGTAAATTAATTTTTAATTATGTAAAATATTTCTATTTGTTTATAAAAGTGTTCTTTCATTTAATCGGACTGGCATTTTATTATCGTTAATAACATACATTTATTTTACAATATTTTCCAGCTGTATAAACAATAAATTATTATTTACTTTGAAAATTCTTTAATTTTCTTAAGCAATCAATTTTCTAAAAAATAAAAGGTATTTGAAAATATATAATAATTTATTGCTAATACTCCTGCGGAAATATTTTAAAATAAATGCATGTATTAAACGATAAAAAATTCCCAGTTCGATGAAATTTTAGGGGGAAAAAACTTGTTTTTAAAAGAAATGGCATTAGTTCACATAATTAAGAATGAACTAGCCAATATTGATCAATATTCCACTAGACAGACGCTAATAATTTTTATTAAAAAAAAAAAAAATTCGAAAAAAGAAATTATCTACACAAATGGAATTTGCTCAATAAATCTTTGTTTAAAAATTCTTTTTCTAATTCCAAACTATTACTACTTCTTTAGTGTAATGTTCATCGACTTTGGTTAGTTAAGTTTAGATTGTTTAAACAAATTCCGTTTGTTCAAATAAACAATTTTTATTCTATTTTGTAATAAAAATTATTATTGTTGGTCTAGTGTAATATTAATGAATATTGTTCAATTAATTTTAAGTAATGTGAAGAAATTCCATTTGTTTTAAAAAGTTCTTTTTTTTAAATTACTCGAATCGGCATTTTATTATCATTAACAACATAAGCTTATTTAAAAAAATTTTCCAGCTGTATAAATAAATGATTATTTATTCTCAGCAACCTTTAATTTGTTTAAACAATATATTTTTTACAAAATTAAAGATTTTGGAAAATAAATAATAATTTATTGTTTATACTAATTGGAATTTGTTTACATAGTTAAAAATGAATTACCCAATATTTATAAATATTCTACGTGACCAACCTTAATAATTCTTAATAAAACAAAATTTTTTTTTAATTATTCAAACAAATTGAATTTGTTTTAATAATTTTCAAAATTCTTTTTCTATTAAAAAATTATACTATTTCTATAGTGGAATGTTTGTCAACTTTGGTTAATTAATTTGTAATTGTTTAAACAAATTTCATTTGTATAATAATGTTTGTTCAAAACCTACTTCTTTTATTAAAAATTATTATTCTTGGTCTAGTGGAATATAGATGAATATTGTTTAAGTAATATTTAATGATGTCAGCAAATACCATTTGTTTAAAACAGATTTTTTAAAATCATTTCCCAGCTGTATAAACAATTAATTATTTATTACTTTCAGCAAACTTTGATTTATTCAATCATTCGATTTTCCGCAAAATAGAAGGCTTTTGAAAATGAATGATAATTTATTGTTTATACTACTGGAAAATATTTAAAAATAAATTAGCCAATAATAATTAATATTTTACCAGACCAATAGTAATGATTTTTATCAATTTTTTTTAAAAGTATTCAAACAAATAGAATTTGTTTAAATAATTTTTGTTTAAAAATTCTTTTGCTAATTCCAAATTATTACTATTTCTTTAGTCGAATGTTTAACAAGTTTGCTTGATTAATTTTTGATTCTTTAAACAAATTCCAGTTTTGTAAATAATTACACATTCTTTTTAATAAACATTATTGTTGGTCTAATGTAATATTGATGAATATTGGTTTAATTGATTTTTAATTATGCAAACAAATTGCATTTGTTTGAAAAAATTTTTTTGAAAATTAATCGAACTAGCATTTTATTATCGTTAATAACATAAATTTATTTTTAAATGTTTTCAAGCTATATAAAGAATTAATTACTTTTTACTTACAACAACCTTTAATTTGTTTAAACAGTCAATTTCCCAAAAATAAAATGTTGGTAATAAATAATTATGTATTGTTTATTCTACAGGAAAATATTTTTGATTAAATTGATGTATTTAACGATTGAAAATTGCTAGTTCGACAAATTTTTAGTGTTTAGGGGGGGGGGGGGGCTTTTTTTACAGAAATGAATTTTGTGTAAGAAATTAGAAATTAATTAGCCAATATTGATAAATATTCCACTAGACCAACAATAATAATTTTTATAAAAACATTTTTTGTTTGAAAAAATATCATTTAAAATAATTTAATTGGTTTAAACAATCAAAAATTAATTAACCAATGTTTCTAAAGATTCCACTAAAAACAGTAATTATTTTTAATGAAAAAAGAAATTTTAAAAGAAAAAATATTGTAACAAATTCCATTTCTTTAAATAATTAAAAATTAAGTAACTTATTTTGATAAATATTTCACTAAACCAATGAAAATCGTTTAAAGTAAAAATAAAGACAACAATACAGTGCTGAAAAGGTCGATTTCATGAAGATTTGACATTTTTGGTTTCAAGGGTAGTTTTCAGGGACTGGTGTGGGTGTCTTAGGGGTGTCAAGCCCTTATGTTTAATACATAAAATTCTTCGTTAAATAATTCTCTAGAAGCATCTATACTTTCCCGCAACATTTTCCCAAACACTAAAAAATTATTCCAAAAATTCAAAATAGTGGTTTTTCCCCATGCATTTTACATGGGAAGCTTCAAGTCAAAACTGGCACTTGTTAAAATCAACATTTAAAGAAGAAGTTTATGGAGGCTCCAAAGTTTTAGATTTCAAAATAAAAGTGAGTTTTTTAAAACGTGATAGCTGTTCGGAAACCAAATTATTAGGAATATAGTTTTAAATTATGATTAGGAGTTGCGAACGTTCGTTTTTAATCTACTTCACAATTTTGAGGCTAGCTTTTTTCTATAGATAAAGTACACACAATTTCAAACTAATTACATGTGATGTTTTCAATTATTTACACGTTAAATGATATATTTCTAAAATGACAATGGTAACATTTTGAAAGGATTTATAAGAAAAAAGTTTTACCTTCTAATTTTATATCATACGATTTTGAACTTTTAACTCGTTTAGAATTAAAACGCTTGATGAATTTTTTGTTAAAAAATGTTTTTCTCATAATTAAAAAATTCAGTATCTGAAAAGTGAATGGATTACATTTTTTTAAATTTAAGAAATTTAAATTAGTTTAAAATCCAAATTAACAATCCTATTTAACATTTTATTATTGATGTAGGTTTTTCGACCAGGGAAATTAATTAATAGTTTAGGATGTTAATTTTGTTTGTTTACGTGTTCATAATCAATATTATTAAAATATTGATTAATTTTTAAGATTGTGAAAAAACGCTCTCTAGCTCCGCTGGGATATGAACCCAGGTCCTTCAGATTGCCGGCCTGATGCTCTACCAACTGAGCTACGGAGAGACGAGAACACTTTCCTCACAATCTCCTTTTTTACAATCTTAAAAATTAATTAATATTTTAATAACATTGATTATGACCAAGTAGACAAACAAAATTAACAACTTAAACTATTAATTAATTTCACTGGTCAAAAAAACGACATCAATAATAAAATATGAATTTCATGTTTAGAAAGAAAAATCTTACAAGTATAAGGAATGATGTTGACATTCTGCTTGTAACAAGATTGTGAGGAAAGTGTCTTCGTTTCTCCGTAGCTCAGTTGGTAGAGCATCAGACCGGATATCTGAAGGACATGGGCTCATATCCCAGCGAAGCTAGAGCGCGTTTTTTCACAATCTTAAAAATTAATCAATATTTTAAGGGCATGTGACACAGCTAAATACCTATATTACCGACCTCACTTTTTCGGTTCACTGAATGTTTTTTTGAACCTAAGAACTTTTTTTGTAAATAAGATATCGAGCTGAAACTTTGGAAGATTTATTAGAGTACAATAAAGTACGTTTAGGTACTGCATTTTGGTAGGAACTTCACTGAAAATTATTTTATCTTTTTTCTGAACCTCAACATTTTTTGAACGTTCGAACTTTTTTTATACATAAAATATCGGTCCTAAACTGTGAGAAATGCAAGAGCCGAAAGAAAACTACGTTTAAGTACAAAGCTTAATAATAAAAGATATAAAAAAATATATTTCAACAATCAATTCCAACGGCATCAGCCGGTAACGTTGTACA
>NC_046665.1:6619306-6646664 GCF_010883055.1 Belonocnema kinseyi | reverse complement strand
GGCTGATGCCGTTGGAATTGATTGTTGAAATATATTTTTTTACGTCTATTATTATTAAGCTTTGTACTTAAACGTAGTTTTCTTTCGGCTCTTGCATTTCTCAAAGTTTGACACCGATATTTTATGTATAAAAAAAAGTTTGAACGCTCAAAAAATGTTGAGGTTCAGAAAAAAGATGAAATAATTTTCAGTGAAGTTCCTACCAAAATGCAGTACCTAAACGTACTTTATTGTACTCTAATAAATCTTCCAAAGTTTCAGCTCGATATCTTATTTACAAAAAAAGTTCTTAGGTTCAAAAAAACATTCAGTGAATCGAAAAAGTGAGGTCGGTAATATAGGTATTTAGCTGTGTCACATGCCCTTAATAATATTGATTATGACCAAGTAGACACACAAAATTAACATCTTAAACTATTAATCCTATTTAACGTTCAATAATCAAATTGATGCAAACTCGATTCTCGATTCTCAGGTATCAAAGAGAGAGAGAGAGAGAGAGAGAGAGAGAGAGAGAGCACCTGTTCGTGTGTGCTGTCAATTTTTACCATTTAAATTTTTCTTGTCTTGATAAGGGTACTGTACGAATACCGAAACGTTGGTAATGCAATTTTATTTATTTTTATTTTGAATGTTATTTTATTGTATTTTGATAATAATAAGAATAAAAAAGACAGAAGAAAGAAAAAAATAAGGAAGGGGATGTGGATTAGGATAATTTGCAAGTATTTTTGCCACGTACTAGCAAATTTGGCAAAAATGTCTAAAACTCAAAAAATTATTATTTTTTCAATTTTGAAAGAGCTCTAACTTTTTGAATTTTTGTCGAATTGAAAAACTCAGAAAAATAGTTTATTAATATATTTGATATCTAGTGAAGAAATTAAATGAAATTTCTCAATCTATCAGAAGAATATTTTTTCCTATTGTTTTGAACATTTTTAAAATGTTCAAATGTATATAACTCTTCGAATTTTCATTGAAATTGAAAAGCTTATTTGGATAATTTTCAAGTTTTCTACCAATATATCAGAAATTTTGAAAAAAGTTTCTAAAATTGGAAGAAACAAACATTTCAAATTTTGAAAATGCTCTTAATTTTGAAATTTTTGTTGGAAATATCTGCTTAACGAACTTAACCTTCATTTGGAGAACCTTAAGAATTGTATCAAAGGCTGCCTTGATTGGACAAATATTTGAAAAGTTGGCATGGCTACAACATTCAGGTAACCATACATACAGGCAGACAGACAGACATACAAAAAGACAGATACCGATACAATTTGATGATTTTCGAATTTTGTGCGTGCCAAAACGTAAAGATCCGTTAAAAACCAGAGATTAAAAACTTGGACGATTACATTACACTCTCATGAATGAGAATGTAAAAATCCATAGTGAGCTTTCTAACAATCACTGACATATAACTTCTGTTAATACTGCATTTATCAGCAAAGGAATGTTTATGAGTATAATGGCATAGATCATATTCTGATAAAAAATTTAATTATTCGATAAAAATCATAACATAATTTAAATATACGCCTCACAGTCAATAAATTTTTCTACAGCTCTTATATTTGAAACGGACACTTATATACGGAACTGCAAACAAGTCACGGAAACCTTTTTTCCCTCCAGCGATTAGATATCACGACGGAAGGGGCTGGATATTATTTCTTATTCAATTTCATTTCATTTTGGCAATGGCCACTAAAAGTGAAGGAAATAATCGCTCGGTAAGAAAGTATTCGCTGTATTATTTGCAAAAAATGGTTGCCACATATTACTTTTTTCATGTGCTTGATTATGCCCCTGTACTACGGGCTACCATGTAATTCCCCGTTCGTAAAATATTATTGATAAAAATACATAATCACAAATAATTCTCACTGAATAATAGAAAAAAGAGAATAAAAATGCGATTTTTTAATCACGAGAAACAATTTTTTTAATAAACGGGGACAAATTTTGATGATTGGGAAAAGATCGATATTCTTTTCCGAAAATAATCTAAGACAAATTTATTTGAAACTCTTCTTGTATGCATTCTTCTTGCACCTCTCGCGCGACATAAATTTCGATTTAGGACATTCATTTATCGCTTTCAGTACGATCCCGTGCAATATCAAAGAATGTACCGTAAGCCTTATAGAGATTTGTCACAACGACAAAAAAATCGACGCCTGAGAGATCAACGTTTGCGAGATCGCCAATCTCTCAAGGTTTCAAGCAAACCTGTGATTCAAAATAATGACGTTGAAATGGTAAAAGTACCTCCGGAAGAAAAAGATTACAGAAAAGTGCATATTCATGAAGTGGATCAAGTTGAAGTTAAAATTGCTCAAGAATCCCTCGTCGAAGATATTGAGCAACTTATTGAAGAACAGGAAGAGACGGAGTTTTGGGAAAAAATTGACACTTACTCAGATGATGAGAATGACCAAGAAAGATTGCCAGAATTAACTTTGTAGGAAAAGGTCGCATAATGGGCCTTACCCAATTATCAAAATAGAAAATCAGTGAATGAGATCCTTGCTATTTTCGCAGTGAAGGACATTTGGATTTACCGAAGGATTCAAGAATTTTATTAGGGACACCAAGAAAATCGTCGAACATAACTTCTTGCGGATCAGGTTCCTATTTACACTACGGATTAGAAAGGGCTCTTACTGATTTATTGAAAAAGATGCCACGGAATTTTGTACCTTCAGAAATTTTGATAGACATAGATATCGATGGCTTGCCACTTTGCAAAAGGTTTAAAAGTCAGTTGTGGACTATATTAGGTGAAATTGCCGGACTAGCTTTTACTCTTGTATTCCTCATCCGGGCGTACCACGGATACGAAAAGCCCAGTTCTGTTGTTGAATTTTTAAATCCTTTTATTACAGAATACGAAAATATGAAACCAAATGGATTTGTTTATAATGAGAAACTGTATACAGTTTCTAATCATTTAGTTATTTGTGACAATCCTGCACGAAGTATGGTGACTTGTACGAAATCACACAATAACTATTTTGGTTGTCCTCGCTGTATTGATGAGGGTGACTGCATTGATCATAGAATGTGTTTCCTTAGCACAAGCAGTTCATCAAGGAGTGACACGTCCTTTCGTTTGCGGTTAAATCAGGAACATCACATTGCAGATTCACCTTTCGAACTAATTGGTATGAAGATGGTAACACAGTTTCCATTAGATCCAATGCATCTAAGAGATCTAGGATTATCGAAGAAAATTTTGAAATTGCTAATCGCAGGTGATAGAAATATGGAAAAATTGACTGCGAAACAAATAACGTACATGTCTGAAATGTTACTTTCCTTAAAGCTATGGATACCAGGTGACTTTGTTCGAAAAACGAGAGGTCTCGATGAATTAGATCGGTGGAAAGCTGTTGAATTTCGTTTATTTCTTCTATACTTGGGTCCTATCGTTCTAGGCAAAGTTTTCTCTCAGGAATATATTATACATTTTAATGCCTTGCATGCCGCATTAAGAATATTGTCTCGTCCAACAGGTTACAAAGAAAATAATAAATGTGCTTCTGACTTGTTGAAAATTGCACGATGACAAAAAACTATGAAATTAAAACTATTCAATTTTTAAAGCTATGACCATGTAATATTTAGTTTGGAAGACATTCAAGTTTACATGTATTTAGGTTTGGGTAAGAATAGTTACTCTTCATGCTGATTTATGTACTGTTTATTTGCAAAGAATTTCGAATAGAGAGTTATGATATTATAAAGTGCGAAAGTTCGAAGATTGATATAAAAATTCAATATTTCAGAAAGGGAAAAATGTTAGTTTTCGTACAAATGATAATTACAAGCTGAATTCGATCACATTTGGGCGCATTAAAGATGGAGGTCTTTGAAAAATTTGGAAAATATAAGAGACAATTGTTAAAATTTTGTCAATAAGCTAGAAATATTGGAAATACTAGCAACTTGAATCTTTGAAAGCTTCAACATTTTCAAATTTAAGATCATTTGGTTATAAAAAATAATTCAAGAATCGTTTATTTTTATGACTGAAATTTATAATATTATGAAATTATAAAGCCCTCAGTTTCATAATTTCAAATTCGTAGTTCCTTTTTAATTACTTAATTCAGAACTTTGCCCATTTTCAACTTTAGGATTTTGAAACTTAATTCCCACAATTATTTTGAATTTTAAACTTTTAAAGTTTATTCTACGTTCAGCTTAGCTTTATTGCTCCAAATGAATAATTATTCTATATTTGAGGCTGACACTTAAATATAAAAATTGTAAAGATTCTGACTACTTTGAATTTTGGATTAAAAATTGCATATTCATGCTCTTCTCTATTATATTCAAAAAGTTTTAACCATTCATGTTCTTCCTTTTCAGAACCGAATGTGGTTCGTTGCTTCATGCGAAAATTGGTGCAACGCTGTTCCAAATATTTGGATATCGACTAATCGACGTATTTTGTACTGGCCTCCAAAAGGCAAACATTCTTCTAATCATTATATGAATAAATGGGCAATACCGGAACCAGACTGGAGTGAATACACAGTAAAATTTCTTCATGGCCTATATGGTATAAATCATCATGATAATAATTTTGTATTCACGTGATAATATGTTGCATTACAAGGGATGAAACACAGCGATCGTTGTGTTACATTCCTAGTAATGTATATTATTTTTCATAGAAAATCTATTGAAAATTACAGTTTCGGTACCAGTACATTCTACCTTCCTACCTACCTTCCCGTACCTACTTACCTAGAGTTGAAACAAAATGTTTCAACTCTAAGGATTCAACCACCGTGATTGAACCCGATCTACACGTACCGAAACTCGAAGAGAAAATGTTTCAACCCTAGGATGGCAAACTCCGTGTTTCAACCCGCTCTACAGGTAACAAACGGCCTCAATTTGACGCTGTTAGGTAATGCATAGTTTTTACTTACATTCTATTCAAAGCAGATTAATGTTTAGAAATCAAAGAATTTTTTTACCAAATTCTACTAGTATGTATTAGAAGAGGCCCCTTTTTGTTTTTATCATTTTTTGGGAGAAGGAATTTTTTCTATTAACATTTTTCTTGTGTTGGAAGGGGCGACATTTTGTTTTTCAGTTTTCTCTGAATTGTAAAAGGGACATTTATTACTTTTGAAGATATTTATTTTAGTTTGTTTTTATCCCCTGAATTATAAGAGGACATTTTTTCTTTTTCGCGCTTTTATTGAGTTGAAGGGAGGACATTTGTTTGAAAGATTTTCATGGAGTTGGAAGAAAGAAACTTTAATTGCTTCAAAATTTGACGAGGAAAATGTTTGTTTTTTTCACTTTTATTGAGGTAAAGTTTAGCAATTTTTTTTTAATATGAAACAAGCCAGAAGGATAATTCTTCATTTCCAACCTTTTCATGTGAAAAAGGGAGCAAATTTTGAATTTAAATTCTTTCTGAATTGGAAGCTCTTTTTTTGTTTTTATAATTTTCATTGAGTTGGAGGAATTAAAATGCTGCTTACTTTTTCTGAATTGGACGAGTCAATTCTTCTCTTTGACAATTCTTCTTGAGTTGGAAGGGAGGAAATTTAATTTTTTAATTTTTTCGTGTTTGGAAACGGGACGTTTTTTAACAAGGTTTTGGAAGGCATACAATTTTATTTTCAATTTCCTGTCAATTAGAAGAGAAACATTTTTTCTTTATTATTAATCAGTTGAAGGTATAAATTTTTGATTTCAATATTGTATAATTGAAAGAGGGACATTCTCTCTCTCTCACTTTCATTATGGAGTTGGAGTTGGGCAAAAATTTTATGTTTTGAACCTGAACCGATGAAAAACGAGATTTGAATCAAGGATATTTTCAGTTTGATATTTGTTGCATAGGCAGAGGGACACTATATATTTTAAAGATTTTTTGCTAGTTGGAGCCGAGGAAATTTTGATTTTCAATTTTTTCTGAATTTAAAAAAGACATGTTTTTTAAAAGTTTTATTCAGTTTAAATGGGAATCATTTTATTTTTATACTTTTTTAAAATATAGAAGCGTTATTTCTTGTTATCGTCTTGAAGAGGGAAGATATTTCTGTTTTAAATTTTTAATATTTTTTCTTTAAAAATTTTATTAAGTTGAAGGGAGGAAATGTTTGTTTTCTATATTCTTTGAATTCGGAGATGTCTCTTTTTGCGTTTTTCCCATTTTCATTAAATTGAGCGATATAAAATTTTGATTTAAATTTTTTCTCTGAAATAGTTGGGTGACATTTTTTCTCTAGCATTTTTATTAAGTCAAACAGGGAAACTTTTATTTCTAGTACTTTTTTTTATTGGAAGAGCGTAATATTTTTATACAATTTCTAATTTAAACATTTTTACCATTTTTTAATTTGTCGTTCCCCAGAAAGTACCATAGATTTTTTAAAAATTAAAACGGCCATTATGGTGAAAATTGTTATATTTTCATAGTTTCAGCTGACATGGACAAAAGCATTGTTTTTTGGGGGATTTTTTTTATTTAAAAGACAATTAATTTTAAGTGTCACATATGAGACAAACCGTATGTTTCGAAATTAAATACTTTTCGTTAAAAGCTATATACTATTGTTTTGCAGCTAACGAAAAATTAGGAAAGATATTGAAAAGCAGGTTATTACGTATTACAGTTCTGATGAAAATATTCGTCACATTATTCCAAATCGACAAGTACCTGAAAAACGACCTCTTTGTCCAAAAAAATGAGTTCATCAGATGAAGAAGAACCCGGTAAGTACATTACACATAATTTTTACAAATTTCTTAAGGTTTTCAATTTTGTTTCTACTTTTCATTCAATTATAAATGCCTGGGGTTAAATCCCTACTTTTCCCGTACATTGCGAATTTCAATTCTGCATTGTTAGAATAAGACAAAATTCTGATTGCAAGAACTGAAGTATTTCCCAATAGCACATTGTGTGTACACACTATATACCCTCCTTGAATACATGCATGTGAAGCAGACAAAGGAAGTTTGATGCACAGGACAAGACAGGGTCTGAATCGAGAAATCTCTTTGTATCTCTTTTAGTTCTCCCTTTCACCATTTTCCCTTTCTTATTTTCCTTTCCCCTTTCTCATTCCCCTTTACCATTTCCCTGTTCCTTTCCCATTTTCGCTGTTCCCTTCCCATTTTCGCTGTTCCATTTTCAACAGTTTCTCTTTCTCGTTTTCCCTTTAACTTTTCCTCATTGCCCATTCCCTTTTCACCCTTCCTTATTCCCCCTTTACCATTTCCCTTGCCCTTTACCCCTTTCCCATTTCCCCTTCGCATTCCTCTTTCCCAATCCTCTTTAACTTTCCCCTTTTCACTTTCCCCTTGCCTTTTCCGAACCCTCCTTTTCCATTCCCACCATTCCCCCTTTGTTTATTTCTCAGTTCCCTTTACCCTTTTTTATCCTATTCTCCCCCTTCCTCTTTTATATTTCTCTTTTCCTCTTCACACCTTTTCCTTTGAACCATTTTTCTGCAAGCCTTTACCTTTTCTCCCTTTTTCATTTTCCCCTCTTCTTTTCCGTTTCCCCATTCCCTTTTTCCTTTGCAGCCTTCAGCCTTTCCCCATTTACCCGTTCCTCTACCCTTCTTCTTTTTCGTATTCTTTCCTTTCCTCTTTAATTTTTCTCTTTTTCCTTTTCCCGTTCCCGCCTTTTCCTTTTGACTCTTTCGGGTTTCTCATTTTCTTCTTCCCTTTTTTTAATCCCTTTTTTTTGTTTCCCTTTCCCTTTTTCTTTCCCTTTTCAGCCTTTCTCCGCTACCTTCACCCTTTTCCCATGCCCCCCGTTCCCTTGTTCTTTTCCCTATCCCCCCTTTCCCCTTTACTATTTTCTGGATGTAACTGTAACTGAGTTTGGAAGTGTCCATCTTACGCATGCCTCACATGGATACAATGGAACGGTTTCAAGGGGGGTGGGACAAAAATCAGTTTTTATCATGCACAGGTGCAAAAAAAACAAATCCAGTATTACACAGCCACCATGGAGTTTTTTTCAAGAAAACGAAAGTTCAAAGTCTCGAAAAACAGTCGATTCGAAATGTGGAAAGCCAAACATTATCTACCAGTTGGTTTTTAGACCTGGCAGCAGTTGTATGCCTCTGCAAGATATTAAAAAGATGCCAGGTATTATTCCTTTCCGCAAATATAATAAAATTAGAAAAAAATCAAGAGATATAAGCATTTGTCGGTGAAGCTTTCTATTTATCTTATAAAAAGTTTTTTTTCCATTTTTAAAAGGTAAAACTTTCAATAAAAATTTGCTGAATACTAACAAATATTTGCAATCAACTCGGAATTCATTAAAGGACAAGAAAAATAGGCATATAAGTAGACATACAAAGCGTCTTGCAAAGGACTCAGATGAGAGAAGTTTTTACAAATCGAAAGCAAGCGATAAGACCTGTCTTAGTAAAATGGGTATGATTTTTTTTGTGGTTTTAATGAGAATTAGTCTAAGACGTCAGATGGACGTCCTAAAAACGTCCGTTGAAAAATACGTCCAAAAACTAATTTAAATGTACATTCTTCATTCTGTTTTGCAATCACTTGTGCTATGCATTTCAGGTAACCACAATCCTGGAGTTCCGTCGAAAAATAATATCAACAATGACTTGGTAAAGAAGTCCTCCAGTCATGGAGAAAAGGGCCACAAAGACAAGCCAAACGAAGAAAAGCCCCATTTTCAATGGACTGATCCTAAGCCTGGTATGTTTTAATTTTACTTTTTGAAATAACCAATATTGATTGTTTGTTAACATAAATTATAAACATCATAAGAAATTGTTTTTCATCACAAACAAAACATAAGTAGGGCCTTTTCACTTCTCACTCATCTAATTTCTTTCTAATATTACAGGTAATCACGAGCCTGGAGTTCCGTCGAAAAATAATATCAACAATGACTTGGTAAAGAAGTCCTCAAGTCATGGAGAAAACGGCCGCAAAGACAAACCAAACGAAAAAAGCCTCATTTTAAACGGACCCATCCTAATCCTAGTATGTTTTAATCTTATTTTTTGCAACAATTAATATTTATTATTTGTTAACATAAATTAGGCACATCCTAAGAAATTAGTTTTCATCACAAAGAAAGCATGAGTAGGACCTTTTCGCTTGTCTTTCGTCTAATTTGCTTCTAATGTTACAGGTAACCACGAGTCTGGAGTCACGTCGATAAATATTATCAACAATGACTTGGTAAAGAAGTCCTCCAGCCATGGTGAAAAAGGCCGAAAAGCGAAGCTTAAGGGAGAGAAACTTAGGCATTATTACCAGCCAGTTCCGAATCTTGGTATGTTTTAATCTTTTTTTTTCAACAATCAATATTTATTATTTGTTAACATAAATTAAGCACATGCTAAGAAATTAATTTTCATCACAAACAAAACATGAGTAGCAAATTATCACTTGTCCTTCAAATAATTTCCTTCTAATATTACAGATAACCACGATTCTGGAGTTCCGTCTAAGATTAATATCTACAATGACTTGATAAAGAAGTCCAGTCATGGTGAAAAGGGCCTAAAAGAGAAGCCTAAGGGAGACAAGCTTAGGCATTATCACCAGAGGGATAAGTTATTATTTACAGAAAATATTTTGTTCACGAGTATAAGAATTTTTAAGAATTATTAGCTAACTCCAAAAAAATAAATGTGAAAATTAAAAAATACATTCTCTTCAGAAAAGAAGAATAAGAAAGAGAGGAGGAAAAACTGTAGAGAAGGCAACACGAGAAGTCATGAAACAAGCCATGACAGACACAATAGGTCGGGAATATTCGTAGTATGGTCAGAAGAATAATTGGCAATTCGGGAACACAGATATTGCCAGTACTATCATTGGTACGCACAAGTAGAAAAGAAAACTTTAATTAACATATGTATATGTGCTAAGAACCAAGAAAAACAAATTTTAATAATTCTATTGTTTCAGAAGTTATGCTTCGACAATTTTCCTCTGCGACAGAACACATAATTGCCGATACATATAGAACTGGTTAAGAAGAAGCGGTGATCGCATCAAAGCTACAAAGAAAAACCAATAGAGTGGTAAGTGTATGTTTTTAAATTCTCGCCATTTGTAAACAATTTTTAGAAAGTACTGACTATCCGGCGTCAAAGTCGGCAAGGACCTATCATGGGAGGGGACAGAAGTAGTCAAGCGCTGAATCCGGCGTTACATCGGACAGCACAGAACCGGGACCTAAGTGTGGACTTTTAAAAAACCTATAATTTTTTCCCCAACCATTTTTTATAGGAATTCAGATTTTGCTTTTATTTAACGAAAATAATAAGAAAAAATGGAAAATTCTACTTTAATTAAATAACATGAGATATGAAAAAACTTCTCAGAAGGAACTGCAGATATAAAAAATTGTACCATATTTAATTTGACCTTTTTTTTATCCCCTTGTCATTTTGGTTCTATGGCTATACTTCCGAAAAGGTTAGCCAAGAACATTAACTTGATAAATGGCCTAGGGGTTCCTTGTGGACCCTAGTTGAATGCACTCAAAGGATTTTTGGCGCAGAACAATTTAAATTAGGTAATTAATAATTTTGACTTTTTTAAAGAATTATTTTTTTTTCAAAATCTCGAAAAATATTGATTTTTGAAAAAAAAGTTTTTTTTACCAAAGGTATAGATGTCGTTAAAACACATATTTTTTATATTCATACTTTTTCTAAAATTATTATTTTTCTAAAAAAATAACACAAATTAATTTTCAGATTTTTGTTGCAAAAAACTTTCCAAACTTGCGATATTAGTGTTCAAGAAAGTTTCAAAGAACGAAGTGTTATCACTGAAAACTATTTAGGACCACCAAAATGTTGCGTGGTTTTTTTTGGGGGATTTGGAAAAGGGTTCGGCATGAGTGGTGGGAGGTGGTGTGGGTCATTTAAAATGCCCAAGGCTAGGACGCTTGGTTTCTTGTGGCCGTTGGAAAAGAAGTTTGACGTGATTGAGTGGAGAGCATGTTGTTCACATCCAATCATACCAACTACCTTTTTTAACGGCAAAAAAACCATGCGTCCTAATCCTGGGCATTTGAAACAGCCCACGCCACCTCCTAACATTCATGCAGACCCTTTTTCCAAAGCCCCCCAAAAAAACGCAACTGAAAATTAATTTTTGTCATTCTCCAAAATTTAAGAAAAGTCAAAATTATTAACAACTTAATTTATATACATTTCTGCGACACGAAATGAGCAGAAAAGGTGAAGAAATTAAAACTTTCAAAGTAATATAGAAATTATTATTCATTTAAACTTTGAGCCATACGACGCGAACTACTGGAAGACTAGACCAGTCATCCTATCTTTATCACGACCACTTGGACTAAAGCCAGTTAAAAAAAGTCATATTTTTCGACACATATGCTACAAAAGAATTTCAAAAGCATACAAATTGAGTTTATGAGCTTTTGACAATTGACTGAAAAACCCTATGGTCATTTTTATATATTAAGTGGGAGCGAACGCACTTAGTTTACAGTTATTTTTATACCAAAAATAGCAATCAAGTTCAATTGGAAGCAGTATTCATTAAAAATAATAATTAACTTTATCTTTTCTTCTAAATTGCTAAAATCAAGCCGCACCGAATTTGAAAGCGCATTAAGCGATAAATGCGTTGTTTCTTGTTTTAAATAATTTGTTGTACGTCTATCGGCTGTCCAAAAGACATCTAAAAGACATCCGTTCCAATGTACATATAAAAGCCATTTCTTAAAATCATATTGCTCATAAAGTTTGCTTGAATGATACGATCTGATAGTTTAATCTATATATCTAAGCTTGCCTTACTCGCTACTTGCCAACTCAGCAAATATTCTACTAAAGATGTGCAAAAGCAAAAATACGTCCCGTAATTGAGTTTCTCGTATCGAAAATTATTATTGTACTCAGAGCAATTTGAATTGACACAAATCGCGTGTATAAGTTGTTGTCAATTGGCTCAAAAAACATATGGTGATTTTTATACTTCAAGTGGGAGCGAGTTAGATTATCTTCACAGTTTTTTTCTATAACAAAAAAGCACTTAAGTGCAATTAGAAGTAATATTCATTGAGAATATAATTTGAGTAATCCATTTCTTTCAATCACTTAAAAAAAAGTCGCACGGAGTTTTAGAGAGCATTAGGCTATAAATGCAATTTTTTTCTCTGTAAAGATTTTTTTTCGTCTATTGGAGGTCCAAAAGACGTCCATGAGACATTTGTTGCAATGTACATATAAAAACACTTCTTAAGATCATTGCTGATAAAGTTTAATGGTTTAAATAATGGTTCTCGCGCTTCGCGTTCGATAATATATTTCTTTCGCGCTTCGCCCTCGGACTTTTTCCGCAGACTTTTTAAAACTAAAGGTCAAAGCATCGATAAAAGTAATTTGGCGATTGTGAATTCTCTTTTTTTAAAGCTCCTTCGGGTTTACCGAACACATTCTCATCACGTATCTCGTGCTTCGCACTCGAGTTTACCCCAGAAATTGTATATCATTCCAATTAATGTTTATTATTATAATTCATAACATGCCTTTGTATTAAACTGACGTAGTTCCATTGTCTTGTTAAAAAAATTTGCATTCTTTAAACAAAATGTTGCTATTTAACGTTTTATTGCAACTTTTGTCGTTTTTCCATAAATTGAATTTGCTCATTTCCAATGTTATTTTTATGATTTGAGCTACACACATAGGGCTTCAAAGATTTGAAGACATTTGAAAATATTGTTTGCAATTTATTTTGAATTCACCCTGAATTATTATTAATTTAACCTAAATTCTGTACCATTCTTCTCAATTCAATCCATTCTATTCATTCAATAGATTTTTTAAAAGTTTTTGTTTCATTCATCTTGAAGTCTTTAAAACTCACTCTAAATCCGGAAGTATTTGATTAAATTCGTTTGAAATCTCTTTCGTTTTTTCCGAAATAATTTTTTTCTATATTATATTTATTTTTGAAGATTTTTTCTAAAAACTATTCAAATACTACGTTTTTCAATTTTTTTAGAATGGTTGCGCATCAGATTCCTTAATTCAGAAAGTTTGCTTTTAATACTTACTAAACATTTTAATTTGTCTTGTGTCGTTTTTTTAAATATTCAATTCCTTTATTTTTAATGTTATCTTTTACGATTAAAACGAAAACCACGCGTTTTATCAAAAAATTATTTTAAAAATTATTTTAAAAAGTTTTTAGAATTTTTTTGGGTTGAACAATTTTTGTGGATTTATTCTCTCGTATCTTGTGTTATTTTGACAAAAATTTAATTTTTTTATTTTTAATGTGGTTTTTTGCGGTTAAAATAGAAACGACCTATTATATAACACAAAAACCATTAATAACCATTTTTTCGCTCTACTTTCGGTGGAAAAATGTTATCTATTTATTTTTTGTAGCTTGTGTCGTGTGTCCAAAAATTTAATTTTTCTATCTTTAATGATATTTTATAAATAAGAGAAATACTACGTGTCATATAAAAAACTAATTATTAACCACTTTTTTTGAGTGCTTAATGTTTGTCCTATAATTTTTTTTTTACTATCTTGAATAGTTTGACCGCGAAATGCAATCTTTGATTTTTGATTATGTTTTGTGTGGTCAAAATTTGAATTTTCAATTTTTCGAAAAATTTAAAAAGTTGTTATGATAATCTTGTAGCGCTATCGAAAATTAACATTTTTCTTCTCTTGACCTTTTTTCAAATCGTGCGTTATTTGGCTTAAAATGTTCATCTTCTTTGTGTTTTTTGGAATTTTGTAAATGCTGTAACTG
Source organism: Belonocnema kinseyi (assembly GCF_010883055.1). Classification (NCBI taxonomy): domain Eukaryota; kingdom Metazoa; phylum Arthropoda; class Insecta; order Hymenoptera; family Cynipidae; genus Belonocnema; species Belonocnema kinseyi. Next base: position 6,632,861 of record NC_046665.1, on the reverse strand, counting down.
TGGTAATGTTGGGTTTTATGAAAAAAGTAATCAGGATCAATTTTTCAAATTTTTGAATACTATAAACATCCGTACAGAAAATTTTTGGATTAAAAAAGAGGTCTCAAAAAAATTCAAAATGCGCTCACTTATTGAGTTTTTATCTAACATGTCTGGCTAATGAATTTGACCTTTACCTTTGGACCCTAAAAGAGTGTGCCAAAAGCCGATCTAATAGAATGATTTTTTCAAAAGTTATCGTGCTCACAGGCAGACGAGGACAGACATGCATACATACAGAACGACACATTCGTAAAAACCTGTTTTTCAGATTCAGTGGATCTCAAAACGTGGACATTGACCAAAAAAAGGGGGAGGGGTCAAATTTTACACAAATTTAATACCTTCTCTAATGAGAATATGAAAATTGTTAAAATACAATTGATTATGTTTTATAAAATACAGCTAATTAACATAAACATGGAAGAAATATATGATTACGAATCAATTAGGCAGCTGGCCTGCTCGCTCCGTATTCAGTACGAGATTTTGCCAATAAGATTTCTAATTTTATGGCTGCGATCTTCGGAAATTAATTTTTTTAAACTTTTATTGACAGCTTATTGATAATTGGTCTAGACTGAAGATGAAAAAGTCCTCCGCGACCACATGGTCTAAATCCATTAGAAAGAAGGTCATGTTTTTCGGCAAATTCGCTACTAAAGATCTGCAAAAGAAATAATTCTGCCCGTAGTTAAGCTTCTCGTATCGAAAACTATTGTTGTACTCAGAGCAATTTAAATTGACACAAATCGCGTGTATAAGTTGTCAATTGGCTCAAAAAACTTATGGTGATTTTTATATTTTAAGTGGGAGCGAGTTCGTTTATCTTCACATTTCTTTTTTTTTTACCGAAAATAGCATTCCTGTGCAATTAGCAACGATATTTATTGAGAATATGATTTGAGATTATCCATTGTCTTAAATTGCGTAAAAAAAGTCGCACGGAGTTTTCAAGAATTTGTTATACGTCTATCGGACGGCCAAAATACGTATAAGAGATATTCGTTGCAGTGTACATTAAAAAACATAAACGACAGAAAAATCATTGAAAAAAACACTAAAATACATAAAAATCATTACTGAGAAAGTTAGCTCGCGCCAAGGAGTTTGAGGTTGCATTAGGCGATTAATGTGATGCTTTTTGTTTAAAACCATTTTTTGACGTCTATTGGACGTCTGAAGACGTCCGTTAGACATCCGTTGCAATGAACTTGTAAGAAACATTTAATTATATCATCATTGAGAAAGTTTGCTTGCATTACGTGATTTAATAGTTTTATCCATGTAGGTTAAAAGAGGGAATCATATCGTAGAAAAATTGTTAAAATATAATTGTATATTTTTTACAAAAGTATAGTTAATTAACGTAAACATGATTATGTATCAATTAGGAAGCTTGTTTGCTTGCTCTGTATTAAGTACGAGATTTTGCCAACAAGATTTCTAATTTTGTGGTTGTGATGTTCGGAAAATAATTTTTAAAAACTATTATTGACATCTTATTGATAATTAGTCTAGATGAAAGACGAGTCAGTCCGCCACGACCACTTAGACTGAATCCAGTTAAAAAAAGGTCACGTGTTTCGGCAATTACTCTACGGAAGATCGTAAAAAGCATTATTACTGCCCACAATTGAGTTTCTTGTACCAAAAATTATTATTTTACTTACAAGAATTTAAATTGTCACAAATGGAATTTATCAATTTTTTTTCAATTGGATAAAAAAACACATGGTGATTTTTATATTTTAAGTGCGAGCGAGGTGGCTTATTTTGACGGTTATTCTTATAGAAAAAATAGCATTCAAGTGCAATTAAAAGCAAAATTCATTGAGCATATAATTTGAGTATATCCATTGTTTTAAAGTGCGTTAAAAAAAATCGCACGTAGTTTGAGGGTGCATTAGGCGATTAATGCGATGTTTTTCGTTTAAAACTATTTTTTTGAAGTCTGTTGGACGCCCAAAAGACGTCCGTCAGACATCCGTTGTAATGAACTTGTAAAAAACATTTAATTATATCATTGCTGAGAAAGTTTGCTTGCATTACGTGATTTAGTAGTTTGATCCATGTAGGACGAATACGTGATTACGTGTCAATTAGGAAGCTTGCCTGCTTGCTACGTATTCAGTACGACATTTTGCCAATAAGATTACTGATTTTATGGTTGTGATGTTCGGAAAATAATTTAAAAAAATTATTATTGACTTCTTATTGGTAATTGGTCTAGATAGAGGACTGGACCTGTCCTTCACGATCACTTGGATTCCATTCTGTTTAAAAAAGGTTATGTTTTTCGACAAATACGCTACGAAAAACCTACAAAAACATTAATACTTCCCGCAATTGAGTTCCTTGTCAATTTCAATGTACATGTAAAGCACAATTTTCAAATGATTCCACTTTAAGTTTTCTTGCATTATGTAATCGAAGATTTTGATATGTAAAATCGTATAATTTTATCTTGAAAAGTACTTTTACTGATCTTAAAGACTAACAAGGAATCAGATACCTTTTGTAAAAGTAAAGTTAATTGATGCGATCACGTAAGAAATGTCTGATTTTTAATAAATTTGACAGCTTTCATGCTCGCCAATACTGATAAAGTCTGAGATTTTTAATGATATTTCGGATTGCATGGCTGTGATGTTCGAAAATAAATAAATAATTGAAATATAAATTTCCTCTTACAACTTATTATAAGTTATCAATAACGGGCCTGGTTTAAAGCCTGGAGGTTTGAGCAGTCCTGGTTTCTTCCTAACGACTACTTGGACAAGTCAAGATAAAAGAAAAGAACATATTTTTTGGGCGTCTGCTTGAAAAGAGGCCGTATGATCGGTTCTAGTCGAGGTTCTAGTTTAGGACATATTCGTGTTTTTTTAAAGTTAGGATGTGGAATTATTATTTTCAGCAGACAGGTATGGGGGATGATAATGACTCACACTGAACCTATAGGCATTATGATAATTTTTTAGCTTCAAGTAGCAGTAAGGGTATTTTCAGTTTAAAAAAAAAAGAAAAGTACTCTTACAGCCGATGCACAATGGAAAAAAGACTTTTTTGGTTCAATATAAGGTGCAGCCGAAAGATATTAATGAACGTCGAAAAAATTGCCATTTTGTATATTTGATGTTCCCTGTGCTCATTAATAACAGGTAAATTATTATAATCGCCTGCATTTCATAGATTTACATTATATAAATATAATCTGTCCTGATCAAGTGAACAAAAAAATTGGTGATAGAAAATTATTTTCTGAAAACGTGTTTACTATCATTTTGAATAATTAAGTGGTTTTTTTTTGTTGTAATTTTTTTAATTGTTCTGACTTATCTGAAATTTTAAGCATAATAATTGTTTATAGAACCTGTATTTCAGTTTTATTAAAATATTATAGCTGACTGAATTAAATATCAATAATTATAATTGCTGGTGAATAAATTATTATCACTGCTGAAATATTTTAATTTTTGAGATATTATTGCTTGATTTCATTAACAAACAAATTATCTTCCAGGTGTGTGATCTTTACTTACCAAAACTTCAACTTTTCTTTCTCGAAATGAAGTATTATGAATTTGTAACTTTAAAAATACCCTGACGACACGTTCTTTATCATAAAGGGATCGTCTTGGGATTAAAATATCGGGAATTCATCCTGCTTTATGACTATACGTAACTTCATATCAGCTATAAAGACCCTTTTCATGCGGACGCCCACATATTTTTTTTCTGTAACTGCATTACGTCAATTAATTCATAATTCTAATAATTATTTTCATATTTCAGGTGGGAGCGTGTTCGTTTAGAATCACCTCATCTTCAATGGTCGATTGAATTAAACTTTACCTTTTACTGATTAATTCAGTCATGTGTGCCATATTATAATTATTAAATGAAATAGAGGAATTCAATTTAGAATGTTAATATAAAAATAATTTTCGGTTATACACATATATTTATTCAAACTATGTTTAATACTTATATTAAAACCCTGTTCATGAGGAATTTAGGAATTAATAATATAATAATTTACAATATGAAATATCGTCGGCTATTTCGACTTTTTGAATGTCAACAATTATAAAAATTTTAATTTCACCCTCTGATTAAATGCATAAAATTTAAGACCGGATCCTGCCTTGAGTTTTTTTTGAAAGTATTTCAATAAAGTCATCCAGGATTATTTCGATCTGAAAAAAACGTTTCATTGACGTGGTAACTATACATTCAAACTATCTTTTCACCCTTGCAATTGAAAATATAATTCTTACCTTATTAAATCGTATGAGATATTTTTCCGAAATCTCACAACCTGGTATCCCATTAAAAATACTTTTCTCAACTTGGGCCTGTGTAAAGAAAAAGTAAGAATAAAATTTGAAATAATTTTTTAAACTCAAATATTTATATCCTGAAAAAATGTTTAAAGTTTTACTCTTTTGGTTCCTTTTTTCGTAAAATTAGTCGTTGATAGCATCTTAGGCAAAACCATTAGAGCCTTCAAATCACCTAAAAAATATACCAACAATTATTAAATTTATACAGAACGAGGCAAATTATGCTATAAGTAAATAAATCCTTCATATCTACGAACCTGCTTTGGTCCAAAACTTTTGCTACTTTCCGACGATGAGTTTGGGCATATGTCAAAATACGTTAATAATAGACAAATACGAAAAATGTTAAACATACGTATCACTGTGGAGTAAAAAATGCTAAAATAAGTCGAATTTTCTAAACAAATTTTTATAATATAGTTTTACTACAAATTTAAAGCCTATGAAAAAACAAATTGAAGCACATTTTAACTTGAAACTATGAGAGTTAACTCATTTATATCATAAATACATTTAGTGGAAAAAATAAGTATTTAAATTATCAACATTATATGCATGTTTCCTATGAGAGTTAACTCATTTATATCATAAATACATTTAGTGGAAAAAATAAGTATTTAAATTATCAACATTATATGCATGTTTACTTGAAATAACTTCTGTAATATAGCTAACAAATTTGATTTAGAATTTTAAAATTCAATCTGTTGTCACTTCAGATTTGAATTGTTTAAAACAGTACAATTTTCAATTGATTTCTTTTTATAGCTTAATAATAAAACAAATGTGAAAATTGAGATATTGTCACGTCAACAAAATTCATAATTGGATAATAAAAAAGGGCCTTTTAATACTTGACCGACATTAAATTTTATCAATAATTATAGTAAATAACTTTGAAGTTTAGTAATTTTACTATTAAAAATTATGATATTGTTATAAAGAATTTATATGGGTATAATTAGATAAGTATTAACATTTCTTTTTATAATTCTGTGAAAGAATATGCATAAAAATTCCTTTTTTTTACAAAATTTGAAACAAATGCTACTTAAAAAATTATTTAACATTTTTTCAGTTTATCAGGTTGAGCTAGGGCATTTGAAAAGATTTCAACTGATTTCTTAACATTTCAAAGTATTTCAAAGACTTTTGGCGGACTGTTATAAGATTTCAAATGATTTAAGTAATTTTAAAAGATTTTGAGTGCTCCTAAGAAGGTATTTTAATGGGTTTGAAAGGGGTTTAAAAGATTTTATAGAATTTAAAATTTTTCAAAGAATTTCAAGATATATAACTAATTTTTATTTGATTATACGGGATTTTATAATATTGTAGTGAAATTTAAGAGAACCTATTGACATTTATTTGAGAATTTCGAAGAATTGTGAAATCTAAAAACTTGAAAACTGCTAACAATAAAATTGCACCAGAAAAACACACAATTCGCAGAAAAATTACTTTTACACGATAAATTTACACTTCGCACAACGCACAGAAAACCATCTTTGATGAGGAAATTCGAATTGAAACGATTTCATGAACTCAAGAAATGTCATTTTGGAAAGATACGAACGTACCTGTGTGCAGGTAGAAATGTCATTAGGTGGCAGCATATTATTGTTTGATGCCGGTAAGGGCGACAGTCTGCCGCCAGTAGTACACTGTAGTGAAAATGTAATGTAATGAAAACCCCTGTTTTTGGATTATATGTTTGATAACTAATTTTTACACAATATTAATAGAAAGATTTAATTGAAATTATTATTGATATTAATGATTAAATGATATAAAATTAATAAATAATTATTAATCGTTAATTCTTAATACAAATTAAATTCTTAATAGGCATTTCAAAAGTATATTATTCACGTTATATCTAAAAATGAATTTCTAATTATTTTCGTAGATTACTCTTTACTTTCTTCCAGCATAAAATGACTGACATGCAGTGACTTCTATTGATTGAGAAGTAGTCATTTTAAGTGATCGATTGGGTCAGTATCCAATAAGGACTGATGCAACAGTTGAAGCGACTGTTTTGCCAGTCAAAATGACTGATTTGCTTGTCAAAACATGCTTGATTGATTTAATCAGTCACATTTTGACTGATTCTGAGCACTATGATAACAAATTGAAAAGCTTCACGAAGCAAAAGAATCAGAGCAGTTAAACTGAAATGACTGCGAGGCATTTGCAGAATCGCCAATTCTGATAGCGAGTAGTGATAATATTTTGGAAGAAAATTTTTCCACAATAATATTTATACATATAGTATATTTTTAACCTTATAGTTTGTCGATCTATATAAAAAACCTGTATGTATTTTGAGCTGTGTCTGTTAAGATATAAACTCGATGTTTTTGTCGGAAAAATAGTTTGTTAGGACGTATATTGGATGTCCAAAAGATATCCATTAAACATCCATTGCAATATAAATATAAAATACAATTGAAAAGTCGCTGTAATTAATATTTATATCCTTTTAGAACAAGTTTACTACCATAATATTTATACTATTATACTAATATTTATAATATTAAAAATACTTTTCAGGACAAATTTTCTAGCATTATATTTACATTTTTTGGCACGTCCACAATTACAACCTAAAAGACATCTCTGAGAAGAAAAATTGTCTGACATTAAACATCCTATATATGTCTTAATGTTGTCTTACTGCCAAATCGACGACATCGACATTGACGTCCATGGACTTATGTGGACGTCTTAGCAACTTCTATTGGACGGCGCGGTGCCCGCTGGGACCTTTTTAAGGAGCTGATTTACTAGGGCTGCTATCTTAGCAAAATTTTCTATGAATCTACGGTAATATCCTACTAACCCTAAAAATTGTTTTAAATGCTTTTGATTTTTAGAAGGTGATAAGTCTTTCACTGCTATGATTTTCTGTGGATCAGGTCGCACTCCGTCTTTTGCAAATTATGTGTCCCAAATATCCTTATTCGTGGCGTAGAAATTCGCACTTGTCGGGTTGTAAATAAAGATTCGCATTTCGTAATCGACTTATTAGTTCATTAAATTTTGATTTATGTTCTTTTAAAGTATTTGCATAAATCACTATGTTATCAAGATAAACAAAAAGTTCTGTTTCCTGAAATCCCGTTAGAACTAAATCCATTAGTCGTTGAAAGGTTGCTGGTGCATTTTTTAAACCAAAAGACATTCTGTAAAACACATAATGTCCATAAGGGGTAGAGAATGCGGTTTTCGGTGTATCTTTCAGATCCATTTTTATGTGATGGAAACCAGTTGCGAAATCAAAAACAGAAAAATAACGAGCCCAACCTATCTTGTCTAAAATGTCATGAATATTTGGTAGAGGGTATGAATCAGCAATTGTTTTTTCATTCAATTTCCTAAAATCAAGCACCATACGCCATTTCTTTTTTCCTTGTGTGTCTTGCTTTTATGGAACAATTCAGATTGGTGTATTATAAGGTGATTGTAAAGGTTTTATTACATTGTTCTTTAATATTTCATCCACTTGGTGAATGATTTCTTCCTTGTGGGCTGGAGGGAATCGGTATTGTCGCGAAAAAATAGGACAATCATCTGTTGCTGGTATTGAGTGTTAAAGTATGTTTATAGGTTCTAAGTATTCCCCCGGAATGTGGAAACAATCTGCATTTTTATTATATAATTTTTGAACGTGCTCATATTCTTCCATATTAAAATGATCTGACCGTAGTAGTTTTTTGATAATTTCTACTCTTTCTTCACCCCCGATCTTGTAAAATTTGCAAGAATGGTTAGAATTTTTATTGGATTTCAAAAAACTATTTAATATTAAATTAGGTAGGTTTTTCATAATTTTTATTGTTGAAAAAGTTGGATTCATTTTCTGAATTGTTGAACTCGCATTGTTCAAAATCTTGTAACTCAACACTGGGAATTGATATTTTAACGGGTTGTTCATTTATATTCGCATATTTGACATAGACCTTACCTCCACAATTTTTTACGATGGCCCTCAAAAATTCCTTCTCCAATTGACAATTGAAGTATATAACCTTCAGCCTTTTCCGTATTTTCTATTTTAACATAATAATCAAAAAATTTTCGTGCCGGGATTGTGATATTGCCAGTTTGTTTAAAAGAATAAGTTGCATCATTATTTTCAATACATTTATATGCATAATTTATATTTACTTTATTATTAAGAAAGAATTCAGAGCCCAAGATACCATCTTCATCTACTGGTATATCATCAGGAATTATATTTAATATAGTTAAGAATCAAAGTATCACGACCTTAATTCGACCTAGAGTATAAACAGGTAAATCATTAATTCCTGTTAATCTCAATACCTAATTTTTATTTATTTTTAGTCTGGGATCGATCGCACTTCTTTTAATAGATTTCGACCAGCATCAGTGTCGATCATCATACGTGCCACCGATAGGTGCTTCAGTTAATGAGTCGGCGCCTTCCTCCCGGCACTCATTGAGGGAATGGCGTTGGAGTTTTTCTGGTTATGCGTATAATTTTAAGAGCTTTTTGGTCCGTTTTGATTTTGTAAATACCTATTTTTTATAACAATCTCTATCAATGTGACCAGGGTTATTACAAAAGTTGTAAATAATTTTCGATTCTTGAGTCTGATATTGAAGGGTCCGTTGATTATTTGCATTTTTAAAATTGTTTCCCTTTAGATTTTGTCCAGGCTTAAAATTCTGATTTTGTCTAGATTTAAAATTTGGTTTTGCCTGAATCTAAAATTTGGATTTTGCCTCTTTCCAAAATTTTGATTCTGTTGATATTCAAAGTTTTGATTTTGTCGGGTACCGAAATTCTGGTTTGATTCATGGTCTAAAATTGGAATTTTGTCCTGGTTTCTTGTTTTGATTCTGTTGTTGTGCAAAATCTGATTTTGTGCGGAATTCCATTTATTGTAATTATTAAAGTTTCCGTGAGGCTTATTTCATAAAAATTGGTTTTGAATTGGACGATTTTCGGAAAATATATGTTTTCGAATGTTCTCGAGATAATAACATTCTTTTAATTTCGAGAGCCTCGTTGATAAAGGTTTTAAAAGTTTCACCTGCATTATCTTTTAATCTTATTTCGATTTCTGAACGTAATCCCCTTTTAAAATATTTATTAACATCATCTTCTAAATTTGCTTTAAAAGTATCATCTGTGGTACCATCATTGCCTAATTTATGCGCGTCCTCGATCCTATCTGCTAATTCTTTTATTCGCGCAGCGTATGATATCACGTTTTCTTTATCCCACATAAATATATTTTGCCTAGTTCTCCCTGCAGCTGGTATACACTTTTTGCGGGGGAATAAACCTTTTTCATTTTTTCAACTAGTTCATCTAAAGTTCGAAAGTGTTTCCAAATATGCATTTTCGCGCTTATCCAGTTAATTCACTTCTAATTAATCTAGCAAGATTCTCATGAGCCTGTGTAAGAATTATGGCTTTTGCCTTTGTACATCCTTCTATAAAATGGGCTAAAGGGATGTTACTTTCATCACAAATAGGGATTATTTCAAGCGCGTCGCGAAGAGAAACTTGCTGATTGGTTGGTAATGTCATATTTTTTGGTTTCGTTGAGTCTTTGTCACTTGCTACGTCGTCTTTATCATGATCGCTTATGATCGATTAGCGATTAAAATTCTGAAATGAGGCCTCTTTCTGTATTTCCCTATTATTTTGTTGGGAAAGTGTTGAACTTAACAATGGTTTTACATTTGTCTGGTCTTCTATGATATCTTCTAAGGTTAAAGTTTTATTTTGGTCAAAAGGAACACTAATTAAACTGAAATTTGTGTTGACTAAGGTAATATTTCCAGAACAATCAAAAGCACTATTTTCGGATGTATTACTACGGAATACTTCGCCTTTAAATTAGATTCCTCGTTTTAGTTGAGATTGAAGATCTCGCACAGAGAAAAAGAAAGAGTTGCCAATCATAATATTTGCAAGTAATTTATTATAAACAATTATAAAATCGATTTTATACACAGCACGAAGTTGACGGAAGACGAGTTTAGACCTTGGCCAGTACCTTAAAATAAAAGGATCAGATTCATTGTAGGTAAACAAGTTTAAGCAGACGGAATTTTAGAACTGAGTATAACACAGCCACACAAAAAAAGTGTGAGGATTTGGTAACAAGACACACGTATTCCTATGGATTTTGGGGCGCTGAATTTAATTTCGGTATCAAAAATCACCCATCACGTCATGGTTGAGTTAGGTTCTGTTAAGTTAGATTCATTTTTAGGTTAAGATCGAGTTAACCTATTAAATATAGCACACATTTAAGACTGAGAACCGTGGGCTTACATAGCTACACGTGTGGTTAAATTTCATTCGGCTAGGTTAGGTTAGGTCAGGTTTTGTTAGGTAAGGATAGGTTAAACCTCTATGTAGGTTAAGCCGAAGCTGAATGAAATGGTACCGCAAACACAACGGGACAATACAATGAGTTTAATTGTGTTACGTGAAGTCAAGTTAGGTCAGGTTTTTTTAGGTTAGGATAGGTTTGAACTCTTTGTAGGTTAAGCCCAAGCTGATTCAAACGGTACCGCAAACACAACGGGACAACACAATCAGTTTAATTGTGTTTCGTGAGGTTAGGTTAGTTAGGCTAGGTTAGATTTATTTTTAGGTTAGGCTCGAGTTGACCCATTCGATGTAGCACACATTTGCTACTGGGAAAATATGCTTCCAGAGCTTTACGTGTAGTTCAATAAATTTCTGTTAATTCAGGTTAGGTGAGGTCAGGTTCTGTTGGGTAAAGTTAAGTTAAATAAGTTGATATCAGGCAAGGGTTGATCCTTCACAGTTTTCGACATGTTTTTGAAGTGAAAATTTGCATCACTGGCATTATTTTAAAATTTATTTGCCTCAGTGCATGATTTTTTGTCATTTTTTGAGGTTATGGCTCAATCATGACGTGATGGGTGATTGTTGATACCGAATTTGAATTCAGTAATCATTCCTTACCAGGGATTTATTATAATTGAAGATTACTTAAAGTTCAGGTCGCCAGAACTACCACTGTGACATCTACGTAGAGGTAGAGAGTAAGGGGGTGTAAAGTAGACTCGGCGTTCCAAAAGCAGGTTGATCCTTAGTTGTTGTTAATTTTGGGTGTAGGAGTAATCCAAAGGGGGAAATCCCAGACTCGGCTTTCCCAGTGCACAACAATGCATAAGGGTACACAAACCAATACACGACGAATTCCGGTTTGAGACACTGGACTAGACGGCTTGAGTCCGAGAAAATTGTAGGTAATAAAGAAGAACTAATAACTGGCCCATGCTGGTACTTTCGGTTTTTATAAGGTCTAATGCACGTCTCTGAATACTGAGACGTCCCTGTGTTCAATATATCTATAGCTGCTTTCTCCAGTCTCCAACGTGCTGAGTATATCTATTTTCTATATGCTACTACTTACAATGTTCTGACTATATCTATTCAGCTTACAACTTCTTGACATAATATTTGCTCTATATTTATTAAGAGTTTATTATTATAATCATGCAAATATATAAATTTATTAAAATATATGTACGTCACGGGACGTGAAAACAGTTATGTTTGATATCATATTAATTAGTAATGAAGAAGCGAGTATAAAGAGTATGCTGTTTTCTTCAACTTTGTCTTGTTCGGTTGAATTTAACTGTTTTTTTATTTAAAATTAATATATGTGGTTCAAAGATAGCATAAAAATAAAAGTCTCGTATCCTTTACAGATTCGATCGAGAAAGTATAACATTTGAGACGAAGAACAAAGGCCAAAATAGCTGAAACAACGGACTTAGAAAATGCTGCAGTAGTTCGTGAGATACCCACTGCAAAAGAAACTGCAGTAAATTATTGTATAATGAAAGAAAGGCATATTGGGTCCTAAATGTTTATATAACTTAAACATTTTAATTTTTAGAAATTAGTTTCGTAATTATAAACATTTATGATGCAATAAACCTTCCGTGTGGCTTTTTTCAATTTCCCAAAGTTTTACAAATTTAGGTATCACATTGTGTAAGATAGTAATTTTTTTCTTATTTAGAAAGCGAAAAAGCAGAAGAGTTTGAGGCTAAAAGTTAAAGATGAACTCATCCAGGAACTTCAAAAATATGTGCCCCTTTTGCAAGTAAGATTGTTATTTTTCTCCAGTTAATAAAAGATATGATATATTAAACAGTTTCCTTAGGAGAAGCCACTTGAATTTCCCAATTAATTTTATTTAATGAAATATTTGTAATTTTATTTTCAGATGCGCTTTTTCAATCAAATAATACTCATCAGCCCATGAACGTGGACGAGGCAAGCACAATTGGAAAGGTTTGTACATTTTGATATACTTAAATAATATATGAATTTCTATGTCTTAGGAAAACTCAATTTTCTTTATTATTTTGTATTTTGTTCAAAGACACAAAAATAAATGCATTAAAGGGTAGGTTTTATATAAAATGTAAAGTTTCATTTTTTCAAGAAAACGATTTGTTTTTAATGTATTGAATATTAATGTTATTTTTATTTTTCCAGCGGAGTACCTAAAGATTTTGGAGTCATTCATGACTTCCACCAATGAAAAGAAAAATGATGAAGGATTGGATAGAGTGATGGGTATCGACACTTACACTGCCGTGCAAAAGCTTTAGGACACATATTTTGTTTTGAATGAATAAATTCTCTTAATTTTAATTGTACCAGAGCTTAAAAAATTTATCTTTAAAAGGTTGATTGTTTTTGAAATTCTGTATGAAATAAGCGCAGGTTGAAGCCAATTTGTCTAGTTTTAAAGTAATATTGCAAAATAGTGCAAATTTCTAGGTTTTATTAATTTTTCAATATTTATATAATTTTTAAATTTTATTCCTTTAACCTTTTACATTTTTACAATTTATACTCATCAGCTGTTGTAATATTTCATGCGGAATTATCAGTTTTTATGATAAAAAAAATGCCGTCCAAGTAAGAATCGGTAAGTGTCACATCTCTTTCAATCTATACCTAATTATTTAACACAAGATATTTAGGTAGTAAGAACTACATTAATTTATATATATATAAATAATATAATACGAGGGTGGATTGATAAGTTTCCGGCCTGACCAAGAAAAACAACGTTTTTAAGAATTTTTTTTTTTATTTCTCAACATAATCTCCTCCAAGG
>NC_046665.1:6614044-6619206 GCF_010883055.1 Belonocnema kinseyi | reverse complement strand
AGAGTCTTGGAAGAGTCGAGATGGGTCAGAGAGAAACTGTTGATTTTCTCTGACCCATCTCTCCCTCCGCTCTAGACTTCTCTTAGCGTCAGATAGTATCCGGCAACAGAGGAAGAGAGGCGACACTGAGACCAACCGCAGGCAGGCATCCAATAGAGGAAAAGCGATGCTTTATGACCCGGAGAAACATCACCACCAAGGTTTCTCTCAAGCCTAAAGATCTGGCTGAAATGGATGACGAGCTTCGTGGACATTTTTCGGGAGAATCCGACCTTTGAGCTATTAATTATTGTGTGTATAATTCACCGAGAGCTTTGGCCCATGCGAACCGTAAAATAAAACCAATGGTTGATCATAAGACCAAAAGACGAATGCATCAACTTGCCATAAAGATAGGCTGGGCAAGACAGCGTCCCGCATTCAGTGTGTGATTGACTACATCACATCTAGCAGGAATTTTACCACCAAGGTTCGAAAGTTCGCGCGCGAACTCTGGACCCGTTATCACAAACTTAACAAGTCAAAGCTGCTGACCTTTAGGCAGCATATTGTTGAGAGAATACGGATATTATCTGACGCTAATAGAAGTCTAGAGCGGAGGGAGAGGTGGGTCAGAAAAAATCAACAGTTTCTCTCTGACCTATCTTGACTCTTGCAAGACCCTCCAGACACTGTCGAACACTCGCCCAAACCAAAGTAGGTCGAAGTATTTTTGAGAGAAGACTACGAAGTGCAGCATAGACTGGACGAAGACTCAGAAAATGTAAATAGTTTCAAGGAGCTATGTGATGCCCTTATAACACCTGATAAAGAATTCTCACCAATCACTACCGAAGGAGTGAAAAAAGTATTAAGAGGGATAAAGAACTATTCCGCACCGGGATCAGATTGCATCAAAAACTTTTGGTGGAAGAAGTTTCCTTTAACCCATCAGCATTTGGCCCGTATTTTAACCTCATATTTGAATTCGGAAGAGCCGATTCCGGAGTTGTTAGTGGAAGGGCGCACAATACTCCGTCCGAAAATAGGCAACTTAGCTGACCCGAAGAATTATAGGCCAATCACTTGTCTGAACACACTGTATAAGATATTCACAGCTATCCTAAATAATAGGGTTGTTCGGGCAATTGAACCTGTGTGGCAAGAAATGTATGAACAACGAGGCTCAAAGAAAGGCGTAGCGGGGTGCCAGGAGAACCTGCTTATCGATAGATGTGTCTGCAAAGATGCAGCATTCTACCAGCGTGACCTTTTGATGGCCTGGAGTGATTATCGGAAAGCTTTTGATTCGACCTCTCATAGACTTATCATTTGTCTTATGGAAATCTTAAAGGTTCATCCGCAAATAGTTAGGTCCATAGAGAGATTGATACCGCTTTGAAAAACCAGATTTACTATCTCATCTGGAAAAAATCGTGTGACAACTAACAAGGTCACCTTTCAGAGAGGTGTCTTTCAGGGCGACACCATGAGCCCACTCCTCTTCTGCCTTACATTATTGCCACTATCTCTAGCACTTCGCCAATCCGACTGGTACTTGTGCGGCAATCCTGCAGATCGAAAATGGACGATCTTAAGATCTATGCTAAAAGCAAAGAGCAACTACATCTAGCTCCAGGGATTGTCGAACGATATACTAAGGAAATTGGAATAGAATTTGGGTTAGACGAATGCGCCAAGGTTTATTTGAAGCGAGGAAAACTTAATGGCATTCCTGAAGATCCTGAGCTCGTTGATAGAAGCGCTTTACGACACCTTTGCGCTGGAGAGACTTATACATACCTGGGCGTGCCACAGAGCCGCATTCAGGATGTGACATCTATAAAGGATACTCTCCGAAGCATATACAAACGTCTCATCCGGCAGATTTGGTCTTCTGAACTGTCGGCGAGGAACAAAGTATCTGCAACGAACATACTTGCCGTCCCGGTACTACTGTATTCATTTGGAGTGGTTCCATGGACGAAGAACGAGCTCAGATCCCTTTATTTCGGGACAAGAAAGGTTATGCACATGAACAAAAGCCTGCATCTTAAGTTTTCCGTTCCGCGACTGTACATCTCACGCCGTCAAGGGGGTCGCGGAATATTGAATCTTAAATGTCTTCACAACAGGATTATTCTGGGTACAGCATATAGAGTTGCAAATGGAAGAGACCCTCTTCTTAAAATGGTCAGAAATCACGAAGAAGTGGGCAAAGGAGCGTTTCTGTACAAAGCAGCGGAGGAGGCTGCTGATACACTCGGACTTTACTTCAGTGAGCAAAATGCATCAAATCTTATCTATTTCGAGTACTCACTCCTGAAAGCCCGGATTAAGAAAGCACAAGAGAAAAGCTTTCGTGAACAGCTCCTTGATAAGAGGATGCACGTTATCTTCCACAGAAATGTGAAGGATCAGTTAATGTCTTGTGAGCTAACGTTTGCTTTCCTTAAATCGCCCGGATTGAAATCTGGTGCGGAGGGTTTCATTTTTGCATACCAAGACGGTGTCATTTCCAGCTTAACATACCGTCGCCAAATTTTGAGCCAAGACATTTCTGATGATAGCTGCAGGGCGTGCCATGCACACCCCGAGCATTTAGCTCACATACTATCTAGTTGTCCAACTCATGCGGGAACGACCTACATTCAAAGGCACAATGCGGCACTAAGAGTGCTTTATTACCATCTCTGTCACTCTTACGGCATTAACCTTAATATCGCTCCTTTAAATGCTCCTAGGGAAATCGAGTCAATTGTCGAGAATGGGAAGTGCCGCATATACTGGAACTTTATATTCTCGACAATTGTTTTTGTTTCTCACTCGAGGCCTGACATGGTTCTTCTTGACATCGAGAAGCGAACCATGTTCGTTATCGAATTTTCGGCACCAGCTGACAAAAACATCATAACCAAGGAGAATAAAAAGAAAGCGAGGTATCGAGACCTTATAAGGGAGTTGTAACGATTGTACCCGGAATATTCTGTTAAACTAATCGTCCTTATCATCGGCGCTCTTGGAGATGCCAAGCTTTCACTTGCTAATGGCCTAAAAAGCATCCCTGCGTGTCAACAATATGCTAAAACACTTGCGGGAAAAATGCAGAAGGGGGTAGTCCTTGAGTCGTGAGACGTGGCTGTGGCTGAAATTTTACCGCGATATATATGACCACTTATCTTCCTAATATTTTTTTCCTTTAATTACTAAACTAAGGAATTTGATCCCTTTTATCATCTGAAGTTGTTTATAGATTATATACACTAAACAAGGCACTCATATCCATTTTAAGCTACCAGGTGCAGAACGTAAATCTTCAATCCTTTATATATATATTTTTTATCAGATATGTCCGATTATTGTATGTATAACAAAAATCCGTTAAGATCGTCGAGATCCATCTAAGTTTGTGCGCATCGCCGCATCGCATTTCGCGCACGCCTTTCCACCAGCACATTGAATTTCAGAGCGCGCAAATGAAAATATTCCTAAACTCAACATACCTGTCAGTTAATCATCAAATTACTCGTAAATAAGATAGAAGACACTGCACTTATGTTCCATTTCTGGTTCAAGTTAAGTTACTTGCTTAATTTAATGCAAAAATGAAATTCATCTACATTTAAAATTCATCATCTTGTATTACTGTGTGTATATCATCTCAGATTATGTTCAACTGAGTAGAATATGCAGATTAAAATTTTAAAGAATTAATTCTTTCGAATAAGAAGTATGAAGTTATACATTTGATTAGGACAATTCTGATTAAACAAAAATTAAAGGAATTCAAGTCAAATAATATTGTTGTTTATTATAATTAATGCGACAATTCATTTCTGAAGTTAATGATCATTTAGTGGTAACTCTCTTCGTACAATAGTTTTCAATAGATTATTTTCTGCAGGAATTATTATGTTTATACTGAATTAAGCGTCAGTGACATTCAATTCATTCAATGCACATGCTAATGGCTGCAGGGAGTCCACGTGTTAGAAACGAACTCTGCAATTCTCTCATATTCATTTGCATCACAAACATCCAAATGTTTAGAAATTCAATACCCACATTTTTTTAAAGGTAATTTCTATAAAATAAAACGAGAGTGTAGATTGTAACTTATTCATTTTTCACTTTCAGTAATAACGAGAATTTATGAACGTAAATTAAAAGAAAAAATTTAGTTTTTGTTGTTCAAAATATATAAATAAATTTTAAACATTCAGATGTGTGATGCGAATATATGAAAAAGAGTGTTCAACACAATTTTTAAATGCCTGAAAACAAATAGTCTATTAGTGAAAGTAGAATACATGTACGCCAGGATTTTCTTAAAAGTTGCCCATTTAACTAGTTTATAATAAATAGTTGAAACTATTTAAATTAAATTTGTTTTATTTAAATTCATAATTTTCTATCAGAACTATTGCTCCTCTATAGGTTAATGCTGATTCATAATCACTACTGAATATGTACGAGGTATAAATTTCATGGCCGATTAAAAAAGCCGGCTTCTCATTCGAAACTCACTCTGAACTTTGTGCGAGTATCTGGAATTCCAGTGATAGCTACGCTATTCAGAAGACCTCAAAACTCATTAAAATGCAAGTGAATGGATTTTTGTTTCCTGGGCATGGAAGGTATTTATTTGTTAAAAATACCCAACAAAATATAAAAATAAGCTATAATTTTTGTCATCAAATTATAATCATTTAAAATATTAATGCTAATAAGTTGGGCATAATGTACTTTCCTTATTTGTAAGACTTATGCGTTCTTTTACTGGTAAAATATTCATTATTTAAATTCCAAATTACTTCGTTTTATTTGAAAATGAGTCGTCCTAAGACATCTTCTGAGATACTACGTATCTACAGTACTTGATACCTTCCTTCCATTTCAGAAGACGACCACCTCCAAAACTGAGTAGAGAACTGCGGTGGAACTCAAATATGTGGTCATTGAGTCGAACTCCCCTCAATGGACAGGCCTGATCTAAGTGTTTAATCGAACGCACATTACTCAAGTCAGTATCTGTTTTGCTGTCGTTACAAAGAGTTTCATGAACGATAAGCCCAAGCATAAAAATAAAGTATAGACGAAACATTAATACAAAAGTAATGCTTGACAGAGTTGAAAGAAATTATTCAAAATGTGGAAAGTGATACATTTAATTATGGTATTTA
>NC_046665.1:6610706-6613944 GCF_010883055.1 Belonocnema kinseyi | reverse complement strand
AGTTTTATATTGTAATTTTTAACCAAAAAAATCCCCTTAAGTTAGCTTGAAATTTGGATAATGAAATAACATACCACTAAAATTATTATCTCTTTAAAGACACGTATTTTAACTCTCCGACCAATAATGTTCAAAAGTTCTAGATCTGACCATGCTAACCCATATCCAAATACGAGAAAAATGTTATAGTAAGAGATATTTATTTATATAATTTTATTTAATTATATAAAAAACAAATAAATGCTATTTTTTATTATTTATTTATTTCTGAATCTAACTCATTGCACACTGCATTTTCATAAGCTGTAAATGAGTCTTGTTAAAATTATCTATTAGTTGGTTTAAGAAAACGTAATAAAAACAAAAGATCTTTCTGTTTAGTTTCATTGATACCAACTTGAGGCAAGTTCTTAATAGTTAAGTTCTCTTTGTTGCAAACATCCGCATTATTTTTAAAATAGGTGAAAAATTCAGCACTACCACTGTATTTCTTATAAGCAAAGAAGACTTCAGCAGGCTTAAATATTAACCTAAGGTACTTTTGAATTTTAAAAACAGAATCTTTTGATTTTAAATCATGGGTGCTGGTATATGTTGAAGTGTTATAGAATTAACAGTCATACACCTACACTGTTAGAAATTGCAATTTCTAACAGTGCAATAATTTTTTTGCAATTAACTACGTAAAGAGAGATTTTTTAGTATACGAAAAAATCTCTCTTCATGTATTTCATTGCAAAAAAGTCATTTAAGTATTTTTGGGCCTAGTTTTAGAATGATGCCAAACATTAATGTTTCAAATAGTTTATATTCTTTAGACCAATATATATATATGTGTGTCTAGAAACTTTAATGCAAATAAGTTTATGAATCTGTTTAGCTGTTCCGCGAAGTTGAAGACCGTAGAATTACAGGTTTTCGCTTTTCTTATTGCCCCTCTTTTTCCACCTGTTTGTAGAGTGATTTTCATTATTATTCTAAAACGAATTAAATAAATTGAAATTTTATTGCTCAATTAATATAGGGGCATACATTTTAAATTAGAAGAAATTTATAAAGTCATAGATCTATTGTAAGAAAAAACCATTAATAAAAAGTTTTTTGTTCTACTTTCGGTGAAAAAATGTTATCTATTTATTTTTGCTTGGGTTGTGTCGTGTGCCAAAAAATTTAATTTTTGTATTTTCAATGTTTTTTTTCTAAATAAAACAAAAACTACGAGTCCTATAAAAAAGTGATTAACAATAAATTTGTAGATATTTTTTTGGTGCACAACGTTTGCTTCATAAACTTTTTTCCTTTCTTGCGTAGTTTGACCGCAAAATGCAATTTTTGATTTTTGATTAGTTTTTGTGTGGTCAAAATTTAAAATTTTAATTTTTTGAAAAAATTTTAAAAGTTGATATGATAATCTTGTAGGGCTATCGAAAAGTAACATTTTTCTTCTCAAGTTCTATGAACAACTGTGCAGAGAATTTTTGAACCATTAACAAATGTGTACTCAAAAATTTTCAAAATGGGCTCACTTTTAGTTTTTTATCTAAAATTTCTGACTAACGAATTTCGCATTTAGCTTAGGACACTGAAAGATTGTACCAAAAGCCAATCTAATCGATTAATTTTTTGAAAAGTTATCGTGCTCACAGACATACAGACATAAAGATATGCAGACATACGAACAGACGAATTCGTAGAAACCTGTTTTTCGGATTGAGGAGATCTTAAAACGTGGAGCTTTTGTCAAAAACTTTCAAAAATTTTTTCAAAAAAATCTTATACCTTCTCTGATGAGAATGTAAAATAGATTTATTTCTGGTGAATAATTTTTTGATAGTTTTGTTTTTAGTTTTAATTGCAAAGAAATAGCATCAAAAACATAAAAAGTTAAACTTTTTGAAACTCCACATATCAGGCGAAAAAGAAATTAAAAGACAAAAGTTGTGATAAGAATGTGCCCACGCTGCGGGCAATTTTTTTTTACTATTAATGATGTTTTTCATGATTATAGTCAAAACTACGCATCCTATCAAAAAGTGGTTAATAATCAATTTGTAGATCTTTTTTAAATGCACAATTTTTGTGAACTCATCTTTTACCATATTTTGCATAGTTTGGCCGAAAAATGTAATTTTTGAATTTTTCATTATATTGGATGCTGTCAAAATTCGAATTTTGGATTTTTCAAGAAAATTCAAAAAGTTGTTATGATAATCTTTCAGGGAATTTAAAAAGCAACATTTTTCTTCTCCTGATTTTTTTCATATCGTGCGTTATTTCGCTTAAAATGTTCATTTTCGTGTGCTTTTTGGAATTTTGTAAATGCTATAACTCTGGTAATTTCTAATTTTATGAAAAAAGTCAGAAGGATAAATTGTTCGAATTTTTGAATACTATGAATAACCGTACAAAGAATTTTTTTATTTAGAAAAAAGTCGTCTCAAAAATATTGAGAATGTGCCCACTTTTTGAATTTTGATCTAAAATGGCGGCTAACGAACTTGAACTCTAGCTTAGGACACTAAACGAGTGTACCCACGAAGGAATAATAAGGAGACCCAACTGCCAGTGGGAAGCCATTTGAAACTGGCAATAGAAACATTACCGTAAGTGATACGCACATTACAGGAAGATCTCAGATTTGAGTATATGGAAAAGTGTGCGAGTGAGAAAGTTTGACAAATTGACGTAAGTTAGAGGTTATGTTCTTTTGTCGATCATCATACGAAAGATACACAAAATAAATATATAAACAGTATTTTCGGTACTTGTTTGAAAAATGTGTGAACAGATTTTGAGAAGGAAACGTTTAGGTAAGTACCTTTTAAATTTGTAATATGATAAATAGGCTAAAGATTCTCAAGGCTCTGAGAAGCTCTGAGAAATTCTCCGCAGGCACTTAGGTAAATATATTTAAACTTTAAAGGTTCAGGTCGCTCGTTTAAATGTTTTAAAGGCTTTAAAATGTCCTTTCCGAAATGGATTTGCCTTCTTCGGCGTGTAACTTCGTCCACAACCCGGAACTTGATACATCATGTCTTAGAACACATTTCTGACACTTGCATCAAAACAAACAGAACCTCTCAACTTACGTCAATTTGACAAACTTTCTATCTCGCACACTTTTCCATGTATAGGAATAGTACAACTGCGCACCTGCGCACTCAAATCTAAGATCTTTCTGTAATGTTCGTATCACTTACGGTAATGTTTCTATTGCCAAGGGTGGGGGGGGGGGGGG
>NC_046665.1:6606334-6610606 GCF_010883055.1 Belonocnema kinseyi | reverse complement strand
CCAACCGCGGGCAGGCATCGAATAGAGGAAGAGCGATGCTTTATGACCCGGAGAAACATCAACACTAAGGTTTCTCTCAAGCCTAAAAATCTAGCTGAAATGGATGACGAGCTTCATGGACATTTTTCCGAAGAATCCGACCTCTGGGCTACTAATTATTGTGTGTATAATGCAGCTAGAGCTTTGGCCGATGCGAACTGTAAAAAAACCAACAGTTGATCATAAGACCAAAAGACGAATGCATCAACTTGCTATAAACATAGCCTGGGTACGACAGTACGCGTCTCGCATTCAGTGTGTGATTGACTACATCACATCTAGCAGGAATCTTGCCGCCAAGGTTCGAAAGTTCGCGCGCGGACTCCGGACCCGTTATCACACACTTAACAAGTCAAAGCTGCTGACAATCAGGCAGCATATTGTTGAGAGAATGCGGATAGTATCTGACGCTAAGAGAAGTCTAGAGCGGAGGGAGAGGTGGGTCAGAGAAAATCAACAGTTTCTCTCTGACCCATCTCGACTCTTCCAAGACCCTCCAGTTACTGTCGAACACCCGCCCAAACCAAAGGAGGTCGAAGTATTTTGGAGAAAAGTCAAAGAAGTGCAGCATAGACTGGACGAACATTCACCCGCAAATCGTTAGTTGCATAGAGAGATTGATGCCGCTTTGGAAAACCAGATTAACTATCTTATCTGGCAGAAAGCGTGTGACAACTAACAAGGTCACTTTTCAGAGAGTTGTCTTTCAGGGCGACACCATGAGCCCCCTCTTCTTTTGTGTTACATTATTGCCACTATCTCTAGCACTTCGCCATTCCGACTGGTACTTGTGCGGCAAACCTGCAGATCGAAATTACAAGGTCACTCATTTATTTTGCATGGACGATCTTAAGATCTATGCTAAAAACAAAGAGCAACTACATCTAGCTCTAGGGATTTTCGAACGATATACTAAGGAAATTAGAATGGAATTTGGGTTAGACAAATGCGCCAAGATTTATTTAAAGCGAGGAAAACTTAATGGCATCCCTGAAGATCCTGAGCTCGTTGATAGAAGCGCCATACGACACCTGTGCGCTGAAGAGACTTATACATACCTGGGCGTGCCACAGAGCCGCATTCAGGATGTGACATCTATAAAGGATACTCTCCGAAGCAGATACAAACGTCTCATCCAACAAATTTGGTCTTCCGAACTGTCGGCGAGGAACATAGTATCTGTAACGAACATGCTTGCCGTCCCGGTACTACTCTATTCATTTGGAGTAGTTCCATGGAGGAAGAATGAGCTCAGATCTTTTGATATCGAGACAAGAAAGGTTATGCACATGAACAAAAGCATGCAGCTTAAGTCTTCCGTTCCGCGACTGTACATCTCACGCCGTCAAGTGGGTCGCGGAATATTGAGTCTTGAATGTCTTCACAACAGGATTATTCTGGGTACAGCACATAGAGTTGCAAATGGAAGAGACCCTCTTCTTAATATGGTCAGGAATCACGAAGAAGTCGGCAAAGGAGCGTTTCTGTACAAAGTCTGGTACGGAGGGTTTCATTTTTGCATGCCAAGACGGTGTGATTTCCACCTTAACATACCGTCGCCACATTTTGAGCCAAGACATTCCCGATGATAGCTGCAGGACGTGCCATGCACACCCCGAGCATTTAGCTCACATACTATCTAGTTTTCCAACTCACGCGGGAACGTCCTACATTCAAAGGCACAATGCGGCACTAAGAGTGCTTTATTACCATCTCAGTCACTCAGTCAGTGGAAAATTCGATTATTCACTTAAAGTTGAACTACTTAGTTAAAAAATTAATTTTTTCTTATTAAGAATTCATAATTATAGTTGAAAATTCAACTATTTGCCTTTAAATTGGATTAAAAATTTAGCTTATTTGTAGATAATACTCTTTTTGAATTTAAAATTAAATAATTTCGTTGAAAGTTCATGTATTTTGTTGAAAATTGACCTTGTTTGGTAGAAATTTAATCTTTTTGGTTGAAAATGTATAATTTAACAACTTTGTTGAAAGTTTATTTTTTCGTTTAAAAATTATTTATTTCAATCTGAAAATGTAACTATTCTAGGATTGATTAAAAATTAATCGTTTTTATCTGGAAATTGAACTACTCCATTTTTGGTTGAAAGTTTATCCTGTACATTGTATTAGTTAAAACACCAATTATTTGATAGAAAATTAATTTATTTGGTCAAAAAGTAAGCTTTTGGGTTAAAAATTGATATGTTTTGTTAATTAGATTTTTAACCTAAAAATTAAAAACTGCAAAATAAAAAAATGGCCTTAAAATCGTCCTGACTCTTTTTTTAATTTTCTAAAATCTTTTCAAATACTGACTTAAAATTAATTTATCAAAATAAAAAATCATTTTCAATTTTCTTAGCAATCACAACAATTTTTTTTATTCTTTTTAAATATTTTACAGCTCTCAAAAAGCTTAATTTGTTTTTCAAATCTGCGAAAATCTACATCGCCTTTCAAATTATTTGAAATAATTTCAAGTTTTAAATTAATTTCGAATCTTTTTTTAAATTAAAATTGTATCGTTCAAAGTTAAAATGTAGCTCATTACAAATTTAACAATTTAAGGCTTTCTATTTCAAACAATTCTGTTAAAATTTGTATAATTTTTAACAGTTGTTTGTAATTGATTGTTTCAAATGAACAGTCAAATATTGTTGAGAATTAACAAAATTTTCTTTCTTTAATTTAAAAATTTCAAATTGACTGGGTTAAAAATACAATTTTTTTAGACTGAAATAATATTTGAATCAATTATTTTTCAATTTTAAGTACCTTAAATTAAATTTTAAAAAACATTTTATTTTTAAATTCTTTCAATTAAAAAAAAATCATAATCGAAAACAAATAAATTAATTTTCTATCAAATAATTGATGCTTTAACTAATACAATGTACAGGACAAAGTTTAAACAAAAAATGGAATAGTTCAATTTCAAGATAAAAACTGTGATAAAAAATTGAATTGAACAAGAAAAAAAACTAATTTTTAACAAAATTGTTAAATTTTCAAGACAAAAGGCAAATTTTTGACCAAGAAGATTAATGTTCTATAAACAAACGATTTTCCAACTTGACCAATATATATGATTAATTTTTTATTAATCCTATTATAGTTACATTTTCAGATGATGATAAATAATTTTTAACGGAAAAAATTAATTTTCGACATTGTTGTTAAATTGTCAACCAATTAGATGAATTTTCGACCAAGAAAATTAATGATCTACAAAAAAAGAGAAATTTTAAACAAAATATATGAATTTTCAACGAAATTATTTAATTTTAAAGTCAAAAGGACGAATTATCTACAAAATTTGAATTTTTTAAGCGAAAAATATGAGTTTTCAATCAAAGAGTTAAAGTTTCAACCAAATAGTGCAAAAAGAATTGATATTTGATGTAAATTATATCAGAAATTAAGTGAAAACTTTTAGTACTTCAGAACTCAGGAATGGTGTGATTTTCGAGAGAAAATAATGTTCTAATAATATTCTTATCCCATTTTCCCTTAAAAGAATGTCATAAAATGATGTTTAAGTTTTGTGTTCTTGGCATTAGATTTAATTATAAGTTATTTATAAAAGTAAATTAAGGATTTCAAATAAAATTGTCGTTGGGGACGAGATACAACAAGCAGAATGGGGCGGAATGGAACACCCGGACATCTGCGAATTTAACCTGTCGCAGTCACTGTCAGTGTAGCCTGTCGCCGGTCGGGATAGTTGCGAAATATTTGTAACAAATAAAAATTTATAAAGTACATGATTGAAGTTATTAAAATGCGAAATTATAAAAGATAGATTGTTTTTTGTTGTTTTTTTTTAATTTTTAAAAAACATTATAAATTAAAATTGATATTCCAACTGTTTCATACCATCCCACCATGCATTCTATTTTACCCGTCGCATGTTCTATATCGCCCCAACTAACCTACAGTACTTAATACTTAATTTCTGAAAAATGAGTTCGCTCTATTCAGAGAAACATATGTGCAACTTGTAAATGACGAATTGGAGAAAATTTTAATTAATATTTGTTCCTGCAAGTTCTTACAGGTTTCAACTTTATTAGCGTCAAAGATTTTGTGCATCGTCTCGCCCCACCTTCCCCTACATATCCCTTATATTCAAATCGGCCTGTTCAAAAATTAAGCTCAAAACAAATTGAATTGCAGTCTTCGTGTTTGCATTCTCATCAGAGAAGGTATTAGATTGGTATAAAATTT
>NC_046665.1:6562969-6606234 GCF_010883055.1 Belonocnema kinseyi | reverse complement strand
CCGCGATTTTGCTGGAAGCGGGTGCAATTTTTCAGATTAGCACCCGCTCCCGGCGAAATCCTGCGGTTGTCCTTATGACAAATTTTTAATTATATATATATAAATGGAGATAGATAGATAAATAGATAGATGTGAGAGATATAGATATATTGCATATAGAGCTTTTCCTGTCAATTGGACCCCCACCCCTTTCCTACCCACTGCATAATGCTTTTTGCATAATGCTTTGTATAAAAATGACGAAAAAATAAAACGTGATATATTTTATAAATTCAATAATACAATCAAAAAATAAGATGAGCTAAATAAAAAAAAAACAGATATAATTAAAAGAGAAATTAAATATCAAAATGTGATAAAAGTAGGGGTGAAGTTGAAGATAGGGACATTCTAATTCATGCCTTTCTATTTTTACATTCTCATCATTTATGATTGAGAAAGTATTAGAATTGTCCGAACCCAGATGCGAATTGACCGCCGGCCCACGGTTGGGCCAACCATCGGACTGTCGGTCCAACTTGTGCCCCACTGGTCGGGACAACCAGCTAAATGTCCAAGTGCGAATTGACCGTCGGCCCACGGTCGGTTCAACCGTCGGACGGTTGGTCCAACTTTGTGCGTCACTGGTCGGGCCAACCAGCTAAATGATAACGGTCAACCGCCTTTGGCTGCTCCACGCCGGGCAGAAATTTGGTCCCATATATGGGCCATCTATTAGGATGACGTCAACCCAACTTTCGATAAAAAGTAATTTTTTAAAAAGTTATCTTTTAAATTATTATAATGTTATCTTCACTTTTTATAATTATTAAATCAAATATTAAACCAATTGAATAAATATTACTATATTATTCAAGTATAACTTTTATCCAATTAACTTGATTAAAATATTATCAAAATACAAACTTAGACTTCTAAACTTTCATACAATAGATTAATTAAATAAATATGACTATATTAAGATTACTATTTTATCTGAAAATAAATATATAAATGTAGAATTAGATCTTCATAGTAAATAAATGAATAAATAAACATTGTCAATATTTCAAATAATTTAATATTTAAAAACTTATCATATTCACTTAAATAAATGTTTATAATTATTCTTGTTCTTGAAAAATAAAATTATAAACAAAAAATAACTAATCGAAAATATACTTACAATAATAATTAATTATATTTGAAATAACATTTATAATTAATAATCAAACAAATATTAATATTTAAATATATCTATTAAATAAATAATTAACAAATTAACTTAGATTTTTCATAAATAAATATCAATATTTAACTTAATTACTTGAATAGATTATCACCATATATTGTCACCTTTTTAATTGCTTTAGCTTCGCCTATAACAAGATGCTTAAATTCATGTAGTTCATTTCTTTTAGCTAAACTTTCGATCCATTATCTTTAGGAATTCCTGTTGAATGTAAAATATGCATAATTATTTTTCTTCATTCTAAGTTAATCGCTGCATTCTATTGTGATTTTAGGATTCTGACCTACCTCAAGTGCATCTATTTGTTGCGCGTTCGGTGTCCGTTGATCAATACTAGAGTTTCTTAAATGGGGATGCTTTTCGTTGTTGATTGTTCGAGTTGGTTTATCTTCGTTTGAAAAAATTTCTTCTTCGGATTCGCTTAGAATTTCTTTAGTTTCACTATAATTATTGTGTCTATTACCTAGAGGGTTTCTTATAGTTAAAACCTTCATATTCTTCTTCACTTGATTTTTCAGAAATACTGAAGTTTTTATAAAGAGATTCGTGTATATTAATCTTTGAGAATTCTGGATCTGAGTCTTCATCTTCAATTGTGTGTTGATTTTTATTTTCTTTTAAAATCTTTTATTTTTTATTATTGTCCTTCTTAGGTCTTCTTTGTTTTCTCTTAATTTCTTCTTTTGGATCTAGAATTTTCTTAGGTCTACCGTGTTTTTTCTTTTCTAGGATGGAAATTTCTTTATTGGAGGTAGGTATTTCTGGATTCTGTAAATTATGCTCTTCTTGAGTTTGAACTTCATTTCTGATCATATGATTATTTTTACTTATTTTTCTTCATTTATTATTCAGAGTTTCTGGATTATTTCTTAGAGTTTCTGGATTATTTCTTACAGTTACTGTATTGTTTCTTAGAGCTTCTGTATTATTTCTTAGATTTCGTAATTTTCCTCTAGTTACGACTGCATTACATTTTGCAATTACGATTTCTTCTGAGCTTATCTGATTTACTGATTCTTTTTCAATATTATTACATTCTCATCATTTATGATTGAGAAAGTATTAGAATTGTCGGAAATTTGACATCACACTTTTTCAACGGATCTCCACGTTTCGAGACCCCCTGAATACGAAAATCAGGTTTTCACGATGGCGTCTGTCTGTCTGTCCGTCCGTAAACACGATAACTCTCGAAAAAATGACAGATCAAATCCATCTTTGATACACTTTTTTTAGGCCCTAAAAGAAAGGACGAGTTCGTTAATCAGCCATTTTTGATAAAAATTCAAAAAGTGAGCGCATTTTGAAAATTTTTGAGACCATATTTTTATTAATTTGAAAATTTATGTACGGATATTTATAGTATTTAGAAGACCCAAAAATTTATCCTAATAACTTTTTTCGATAAAAAGAAAATTCTCAGAGTTATAGCGTTTTCAAAAATTTTGTAATCAACCGAAAATCAAAATTTGAAGCCGAAAAACGCACGATATTATAAAAAGTCAAGAAAAGATAAACATTTCTTTTTGAAATCCCTACAAGATTATCATAACCAATTTTTGGATTTTGTTCGAAAATCAAAAATTCAAATTTTGATTGCACAAAAAATAATGGAAAATAAAAAAGTCCATTTTGTGGACAAACTATGCAGGGTACAAGAAAAGATGAATTAACAAAAATGGTTATCCCAAAAAAGATCTACAATTTCGTTACGAATCACTTCTTGATAGGACGCATATTTTTTGTTTTATTCATGAAAAATAACGTTGAAAAAAGTAAGATAAAAAAAATGTGTGGAAAAACGACGAAAGTTACAAGAAAAAAAATCCAACAAAACCTGTTTACAAATATCTGTCGGAAATCGAGCGCGCAGCGCGAGTGTCACGATGAGAATGTGTACGTCAAAGCCTACAGAGCTTTGAGAAACTTAATCTTTACGATACTTAATTAAGTAGACCATTCAGAATATGAAGACGCATATAAATACTTCCATCTAAAAGAGATCTTTTTGATAAAGTTTTTTTCAAGCGCGATGAGAATGTGCCCGCGAAGCGGACAGATTTTCTATGATTAGTTTTTGGATTTTCTTAATCTTTTCCTTGAAGTTTCCTGCATTTGGAATATTTAATAGCATGCTGGTTATGTTTAAAATGATTGATATAAGAGGGTTTATCATATGGGAAGGATTTTCGGAATTTGGTTTTGTATGGGTTATTTCTGAGGTTTGGTTAATTGAGTTATTTATTTCTAAAACTTGATTTTCTTCATTACTAGAATTTTCTTCAAGTTCTTCATTTCTTTCATTTTCTTCATTTTCTTCTTCATCTGCATCATTGTCTTGGGTTTTGGGGTTTTTCTTCTGTATAAAATTAACTTTATTTTTAATTCCATCTTCTGTTGTAATCATGGGGTTTCTTGATAAAGCATCTGCGTTTAAATTAGATTTACCAGCTTTATAAATCATCTCAAAGTCGTATTCCGATTATTTTAGTTTCCATCTGGTTACACGAGAACATGGGTCGTTTGAATTTTTGAACCAGATTAGAGGTTTATGGTCAGTAACTATTTTAAATTTTCTTCCATATAAATAGTGTCGAAAATGAGTAACGCAAAACACTATTGCCAATGCTTCTTTATTATACGAGGTGTGTTCAAAAAGTAAGGTGACTTTTCAATTTTCGCGGGCTACGTAAATTCAAGTTTAAAATTTTCTGTTTTGTTGTATTGGTACACTCGTCACGATCATATGTTCACAGTCTTGACTATATAGCTCGTGTTGTTTTTCTGGCAGAGAAGTAAAAGGTTAGAAGGGTTTGGTGTGCTCGGCGATTTTCTTCTTTCGAAAAAAATGGAGCAAAGGGTTTGCATTAAATTTGGTGTGAAAAATGGAATTCAGTGCTCTAAAACTCTTGAAATGTTGACAGTTGCATACGGTGAGTCTACTCTGAGTGAGAAAAATGTATATTAGTCGTACAAGTTGTTCCAAGAAGGCCTGAGGATGTCGAAGACGAACCTCGCCCTGGACGTCCCAGCACGTCAACAACAGATGAAAACGTTCAAGCAGTGGAAGAAATGGTGTTGAAAAATCGCCGAATTACCATCAGAGAAGTTGCTAAAGATGTTGGCATATCGGTTAACTCATGCCATGCTACCTTTTCGGACGTCGAAACTAAAGCCCAATCGTCTAAGTGGAAGCATCCTGAGTCTCCAAGACCGAGAAAAGCACGTCAAGTTCGGTCAAATGTGAAGGTTTTGCTCACTGTCTTCTTTGATTACCGTGGCGTAGTGCATCAGGAATTCTTACCACAAGGTCGTACGGTCAATAAGGAGTATTACCTTCAAGTTATGCGCCGGTTGCGAGAGGTAATACACAAAAAACGTCCGGAACTTTGGAAAAACAATTCGTGGCTTTTGCATCACGATAATGCACCTGCTCATTCATTGTTGCTCGTGAAAGATTTTCTGACCAAAAACAGCACCACAGTCATGCCTCAGCCTCCATATTCACCGGATTTGGCTCCCAGTGACTTTTTTCTTTTCCCAAAACTGAAGAGACCCATGAAAGGACATCGATTTTCAACGATTGAGGGGACAACATAAATATTGAGGAATAAATGAATATTTTTTGAGAAAACCATACAGTCACCTAATTTTTTACCTCGTATGTATCATATTTAATTTCATGAACATTTAGTGCTCTAGATACGTACGTTATTGGTTTGTCTTTTCCGATTTCACCTTGAGACAAAATTCCGCCTATTGCAAAACCCGAAGCGTCGGTAGTAAGTATAAAGGGTTTATTAAAGTCAGGCCTTTCTAAAAGTGGTTCTTCACATAGTTCTTGTCTCAAAATGTCAAATGATTTTTGTTGTTTTTCAGTCCATTTGAATTGTATATCTTTTGTTTAAAGTTGATATAAAGGTGCTGTCTTTCTTAAAAAACCTTCTATAAATCTTCGGTAATAACCGGCTAAACCTAAAAATTGTTTGATGTTTTTAACATTTTAATGAATTAGCGTAGATAACTATATCATCTAAGTATACAAATAATTCTGTTCCAATTAAACCTGATAGTCTTATGTTCATGAGGCGATGAAAACAAGCTAGAGCATTTTTTAATCCAAATGGCATTCGATAGAATTCATAATGACCGTAGGGCGTTGAAAATGCTGTTTTATGTGAATCTTCTGGAGTCATTTTGATTTGATGGAATCCTGAGGCTAAGTCGAAAACTGAAAAATATTGTGCATTTCCTAATTGATCCAAAATTTCATGAATATTTGGAACTGGGAAGAAATCACTTACTTTTTTTCATTTAATTTTCTAAAATCGTGGACTATACACCATTTCTTATTACCTTGAGAATCCTCCTTTTCGGGAACGATCCATACTGGAGCGTTATAGGAGGACTGTGATGGTTTAATAATTTTGTTTTTTAGTAGGCCATTGGTCTGTCTTAGTAGTTCATCTTTATGAATGGGCGGAAATCGATACTGACGTGTAAACATGGGTGCTCGTCGGTCGTTGGTTAAATTTTCCGGCGTAGATTCGGTTGTTTTTTCTGAATTATTTTTCTGAGGAGGTGGTGTATGTACAACTCTTGATTTAGAGAGAAATTCGCAATTAAATGTTATTCCTTCGCCTTGATGAGTATTTATCGTTGAGTTGGCTAGTGCTCTTGTGTGACTTCGAGTGAGTCTTGTATTTTGGTTTTTATTTGACATGTAGGGTAATATTTTATTATTTTTATGCTTGGAATTGTTACTTCAATTTTCTGTTTGACTTTAAATGTCAAAGAGGTTAGTGATTATTTATTTTCAATAAGAATTATTGGCGCTTTAATGGTTTTAAGAACTTCATCTACAGTTCCCTCTATTTTCAGGTTTTCAGGAATTAATTTATTATTTATTTGAGTGATAGTGGTTATTATTGCCTCTAGGATTGTAAGGATTTTATTGATTTTTTCTATTATTGCTGCATGTTTTGTTTCTTCAATTATATATTTTTCAGTTATTTTAAGATATCGAGTAAATTTCAAGAATTCGGGGTTTAAAAGATTCTGACCTTCTAACAATGCTGTTTTGATAGCGCGCTTATATATTCCGCGAATTCTCTGCCCTGCACGACGGGCTTCTCTATTGCTTATAATTATTTCAATGAGTTTATTAGGTTGAGACATGTGTAATTCTTTTCAAATGTATTTTAGGAGAATAAAATCTATTTACTGATTTCCTCTCGAATTTTTAACTAAGACTTCAGCTTTATTTAGTATATGTTCGAAAATTTCAGAAAATTCTTTCCAGGGATATTCGGTCTTGTACCTTTGGTCAGGGTACCTTTGGTCAGTGTCTTGTACCTTG
The DNA here is from genome assembly GCF_010883055.1 of Belonocnema kinseyi. NCBI lineage: Eukaryota > Metazoa > Arthropoda > Insecta > Hymenoptera > Cynipidae > Belonocnema > Belonocnema kinseyi. Next base: position 6,599,644 of record NC_046665.1, on the reverse strand, counting down.
ATAGCCGTGGCTGAAATTTTCTGGTATAATAGTTTCCTATTAAATTAGGAGTCAAAGAGGGTAAGTATCACTGAACTGGAGGTTGTTCTGGTGGAGGGTGATTCCCAACAGAAATAGTCGAGAACTGCAGCGGACCTTAAGACAGGGGAAAAACGCACACGTGTCCTTCCAGAACACCCGACTCCTCCTGGGAAGTATAAAGAATCTTCAGATGTCCATGTGGGATCAATATTTCGTAGATGAACCACAATTGCTGAACGGCAGGATAAAAAGGGGATGAGTGTCTGCTAGACGAGTGGAAGAGGGATGATAAGTAATGCAGGAAATTCAATCTCCTTTACCTGTCAACTCTTCTCTCTCTCTCTATTTTCCTAATAGTATTATTGATCCTCAGATCGCACATACAATTCAAGGGATTCAAGGATCTCTGAATGAAATTATTTCAGACTGAAATTTAGAAAACAGAAAAATTTTAAAACATAAAAAATTTAACTGTTTGTAGATTATCTAAACTATTAAATTAAAGTTTTAATAGAAATTACTCGTGATAAAGTTTAACTATTTCTAAAAAGATTTTTGTATATAATTATAAAATTATATATATGTATTTTTTAGGGCATTTTAAATTTTTAAAGAAATTTTCAAGAGATTTCAAAAGATTTTCAAGGATTTTAAATATTTGAGGATGTCTAAAAAGATTTTAATAAATTTTCAATTCATTTTTATAATTTAAAGGAGTCCATTGAATTTCATTCTCACTGAACTAAGTAGGAAAATTCAGAAATTTTTAATTTCTGACATTTTATAATCAGAATTTTGTGAAGCCCAATGTTTCTAAAGCATGAAGTTTTATAAATTTCAATCAGAAATTTAAAAAAATTTGAAGAGATTTCAAAAGGTTTGTAAGGATTTTAAATAGTTAAGGAAGTTTTAAAAGGTGCGAAGGAATTTTCAATTGATTACAGTAATTTATTATGATATAATAAAGGATTTTATATATTTGAGGATATTTTAATAGATCTCAAGGAATTTTCAAATGATTTTAATAATTTAGTATGAGCTTTTAAAGGATTTTAAATATGTTAGGGTATAATATGAAAAACATAACCTCAAAATCGACTCATGCATGAAATGAAGAATCACGCGAAACATTAAATTCAACCATTTTTCCAATTCTTTCAAATGGGGATCGACATATAAATAGAAGACCACCGAAGTCTTCTGAAGCTTTCAGATCGACAATCAGCGTACAGCAGAAAACCGAAGTCGAATCGTGCATTTTCGGCTTACACTCGAACTCACAGTGGTAATTATGCATTTTCTGTTTTGCGGCTCCCAAACGGTAGGTATGGTGGGGGGTTTGGGGGTTAATTTCAGGCTCGATCTGGCAACTTTGGACCGACTGCACTTTCACAGTTTTTTTGTAACAATTAAACAGAGTTTATCCTACGGTCTGCTCCTACTCGGGACAATGTTTGATTGACCATCGGGTGCATCAAGGTGATTTATGTCAAACCGACTACTGTATCCAGAGACGGACCGACCGCATTATTGTGGTCGTAACGACCAATCTGCCACAATTTATCCGATTGTCGTAGTATATTTTGGCCAGAATTAGACTGACGGTCGGTTTTTCGCTAGACGCCGACTTCCGTCGCCAACGTCGGTCCGACCATGGCATCTTGAAAACATCTTAGTCGGCTTACTCTGGTTACTCTAGATCAATTACCATAGCAGGGCCGACATTGGGCCGATGGTCAAGCTCTGGCATCCGACCGAATTTCGCACCTGGGAAATTTGACACCACATTTTTTCAACGGATCTCCATGTTTCAAGACCCCCTGCATCCTTAAATCAAGTTTTTACTATAGCGTAGGTCTGTCTGACTGTCCGTCCGTAAACATGATAACTCTCCAAAAAATAAACGGATCAAATCTATCTTTAGCACACTTTTTTAAGGTCCTAGAAGAAAGGACGAGTTTGTTAACCAGCTAATTTTGATAAAAATTCAAAAAGTGAGCGCATTTTGAAAATTGTTTAGACGACTTTTTTCTGAAATTCAAAAATTTATGTACGGATATTTATAGTATTAAAATATAAAAACAATTTATATCAATTACTTTTTTCGATAAAGCAAAAATTCTCAGAGTTATAGCATTTTCAAAGTTTTTTAAATCAATCGAAATTCACAATTTTAAACCAAACAACGTACGATATGAGAAAAGTTAAGAAAAGAAAATCATTTCTTTTAAAAAGCCCTATAAAACTGTCATAACAAATTTTTGGATTTTCTTGAAAAATCAAAGATTCGAATTTTGATTGCACAAAAAATAATGAAAAATCAAACATTCCATTTTGTTGTCAAACTATGTAGGATACGGAAAAAGAAGAATTAACAAAAATTGTTATCCTAAAAAAGATCTACAATTTCGTTAAAAATCATTTCTTGCTAGAAAGCGTACTTTTTCTTTTATGCGTGAAAAATAACGTTGAGGATAAAAAAAATAACAAATTTGTCAAAAATTGACGAAATTTATGGAAAAAAAAGATTTAACAAGACCTGTTCAAAAATGTCTGTCGAAAATCGTGCGCGCAGCGCGAGTGTCACGATGAGAACGTGTACCTCAAAGCCTACAGAGCTTTGAGAAACTTAATCTTCGACTATACTTAATTAAGTAGACAATTCAGAATACGAAGACGCATATAAATACTGCCATATAAAAGAGACAATTTTGATATAGTTTTATTCAAGCATTCCAAATGCAAATCATAACTATCCGAGCGTGAAGTGCGAGTTGTAATTATATCTGAGCGAAGCGCGAGGTAACCCATTATCGAGCGCAAAGCGCGAGATTTAACAGATGCGCAACCTAGTCGGACCCAAACTGGTGAGCCTCGCGCGTAGCTCGCGATGAGATTGTGCCCGCCAAGTGGGCACAATCTTTAAATTGTTATATTTGATCAAATATTATGAAATATTTATTATTTTAAGGAATACCTGAAGTCGTTCTGTCCATTGAACAAAACTATAATTTGAAAAATCTCAAATTCTAATATTTTGTCACAAAATTGTTTATCACAGTGGTTATTATAAACTTTTAAAATATTTTTGGTATTGTATGTCATTCCACATTAATGTGAAGCATTTTTAGCCAAAAAATTTGTTTACGGATAATAAAACTATTTATCAATTTGTTCATAAAATTGGTTGAATGAAAAAAGTGCATTTCCTCCAAGTGTGCGTCATGAGTACATTACGTTTGTTTATCGAGTTTAATGGCTTGTAGTCTGTTTATTATAGAAATTAGGTTCGCAATAATATTATTAAATATTTAATTCAAAATCACCTTTAAATTTAAATTTTTTAATAAAATGATTATTCGCAGTATGCAGCGAGAAAAGAGCTTTCAAGATTAAGCAATAAATAAATTATTGAACTGTATAAATGTATATACAATGTTCGATTCAATTTAAATAAATATAGAATTATCTTAAATAAAATCACATACACTTTTTCCTTTTATAAGTCTTGTCACTGAATTTTTACCGAATTATTCCCTCCAAACATTTTAATAAAAATTACCATTATTTTAAAAAAATATTTCCTTAATAACTTGAAATTGTTAGGATTTTAAAGGTACAAAGATTCTTTACTTTGCAACTTAAGTTGTCGTTTTACATATTTTAATTATTATTATATTTATATTGAATATAAGTGATATATTTTTTATTCATTCTTCTTATCTTGTATATGTTTTAAATAATTTTGTAATTGAGCTCCTAAATATTATTAATTTTCTCTTTAGCTACATTAATAATTTTAGCAATAATTTTTTTTTAACTAGAACAAATAATAAAATCAATAATATCAGCAAAATAAATCATAGAAATATGGAGTTCAAACTGCTTTCAAAATGTATCTCAAAATTAAATTTTATTCATATCAAACTACATATTTTTATAACTTTTTCTTTTTTTAATAATTAGTGATAGTCACTCTTATTTTTTCATACATATATTTTTTGTTTATTTGCAAACAGCATCAAGTTTTAATTATTTTTGCTTTGCCTTAATACAATTCAATGAAAAAGTGAAACCTACTTTTTGTGGCGCAATCTGTTTGATTACTTTGACCGACATTTTCCCTCCGGGTCGTAAGAAAACTACTACTGCATACACATACACGGTCGAGGGAGGGGGCTGATTCTCAGTGGAAAAAGCCTGACCGGTTTGAGACTATCTTAAGGTTCGATTTGAATGATTTAGTCTTTAGTCTGAGAGATTTGGGTCCTTTCCAAGGTCCTTTTAGTGGTCCTTTTAAGAGTGATGCGACGTTAATATAATGTTCCTTTTGTATTCGTCAACTACCGGGCGGACAGAGTTATTTACAGTAGTTGCCCTACCGAAAGAAATCTCTGAGTTTTCTTTAGCGAAATTGCTTGGCCCATTTGAGTCTATAAACAAAGTCGATTTGAAACAAAATAGTCTCGGATATAGTTTGAGAGATTTGGGTCCTTTTCAAGATCCTTTTAGTGGTCGTTTTAAAAGTGGTGCGACGGTAATATAATGTTTCTTTTGTATTCGTCACGTATCGGGCGGGCAGAGTTATTTACCCTTTACAGTAATTGGTCGTGGCTAATCCGCTCTCCCTTTTTAAATTTCTCTTAAAATTATTAACACTTCTTTTTAATTGATGAATTTTCCCATTATACTTATTTATAATTATAACTTATATACTGATATACAATTTTCTAGTTGAATTCAAAAATGTTATCTTTTTTGGCGTATCTCATTCCATTTATGAGAAACGTTCTATTAATTCCAATTTTAAGCATTAAAAAAAGTTAGGTATCTGAAGTCATCGAAACCCGCAGATTCCGAATTATTATGTTTTAGGCTGTTAACTATGAAATTAATAAAAATCTGCTTCTAAATTTTAATCCGAAAGCTTAACAAAGGACCCTTGAGTGTCGGTTACTCTATTGAGATAGCCTCTCTGCTTGTTATTTATGATCTCGAGCTAAGCTCTTTTAACGAAAGAGAATTCACAATTACAAAATTACAGTGGTGGATTTTTTGAGTCTTAATTTTAAAATGTTTGCCCAAAAATGTGCGAAAATATAAAGTCCGAGCGTGTCGTGCGAGGTAATTAGATAATCGAGCGCGAGAAGCAACAGTTGCGCGCCCTAGGCGAGATCAAAGTGGAGCGTCGCGCGCGCAGCACGCGATGAGAATGTCCCTGCGTGGGAGGCAGATTTTAAAAACTGAGAATCCCATAATTTCAAAATTGAAAAAATGTATTTTTGAATTTTACTATAGTGATTAGTTTATAATAAAACAATCCGTAAATGAATTATTTATTGTCGCGGGCACATTCTGATCGTGCGCTGTGCCCGTGGATCGTAAGTGGTTAGAAGAAAGTTTGTAGGATTTTTCAAAACCTATAATATTTCTTCAAGACTTTTTGTCGAATTTTGCGTCATTCGGTTCAAAATTGGAATGTTGTGGTGTCAAATTACGGGCAATTCTAATACTTTCTCGATCATAAATAATAAGAATGTAATAAATTAATACAAATTCGTATCACTTTTTCGGGCGAATAACTTTTTTCTATCAATTTGTTTTTGTACCTTTTGCGGTTTTCCACAAATTTTTCATTTTTATTTTTAATGTCATTTTTATGATTACGCGTTAGCGTTAGCGATGCTCAAAAGCATCGCTAACGCTAACGCTTTGCATTGAGGCTCTCAATTAATCTCTTCTGTTGCAAATTCAACTATTTGGTTATTACCATTTTCTGTTAAAAAATACATTTTTGTGGTTAGACAAATTGTTTTAGTAAAAAATGCATTTCTTTTGGTTAAAAGTTTGGTTAAAGATTCGTTTTCATTTAGTTTAAAATAAATTTTTAAACTGCAAATATAACTATTTCATTTTTGCTTCAAATTTATCCTTTTTTAGCTGAAAATTCAATAACTTTGGTAGGAAATTCATATTTTTGTGTTAAAAGTTATATTTTTCTGATGAAAATTCATATCTTTAAGTTAAAAACTATAAACTGCTTTGTAGAAAATTCGTCTTTTTCGATTGAAAATTAAACAGAGGTGCCAGTGGCAAAACGTCTGCATCCGGCAATATCAAACATATTATTATTAAAAGGAAGGATAATTATTTTCAAAATTTGCCGAATTCAGTTTTCAAACTTTATCTCTAAACTTAACCAAATGCAATTTTTCTGTCTTTATCCCTGTTCAAAAATGTTTAAAGTTATATGAGAAAAACCACACTTTTGATATTGGCTCCATGAACATCATTTATATTCTGCTGTTTAGCTGCTAGAATAGTACTTTTAATTAACTTTCATAAATAAATTGGTTCAAGCGATAAAAAATGTACATTATGATTGTTCATGACCTTCCAAATCAAGCTAGGAATTACAATATTCATACTATACCTTTCTTATCTGTACGTACTCCTCTCCTTTCGCGGTAGCTTCCTTCCACCCTCTGAACTTTTTTTTCACCTTTCTCTTCATTATTTTACATTCACTATCACGACACGGCTTTACCATTCTTTTCTTCTTCTTCCTAAATATCTTTTTTTGCACACAACCTTAAACTTTCTCTTTTAGATCCTCCCATATCTCGTCCACCGAATCCCCCTCAAAGCTAACATTGCCCAACTGCTCCTGGTACTTCTCTATCGCCTCTCTCGTCCATGACACCCTCTCCCCTAATGACCCTTCTTTCCCAACCTGCCTTTCGCGAGCCTTCCCCTGTATCCACAAACAGAATGGTTGATGGTTTGATTCCACCCTTTCTTCCACTGCGAATTTTTCTATCTTCTGCCAACCTTAAATATTCATAGTCACATAGTTTATCAGCGATACATCCACCTTACTCACATACGTGTATTATCCCTCTTCGTCCCCTTTCACCATACCATTCGCCACCGTCCAGCCTCTGTCATCTATTCAGTCTCTTAGAATCCCCCCCTTTATGTATTATCTTATCCTTAGATTTTCTTTCGAAGCTATTCCCTTCCTGATACAGCCCCCCCCCCATTATCGCAATAAAGCCCCCTCCCCTGTACCACAGTAGCCTCGTATCTCTCTCGTAAATTTCCAACACTTTCTCTAATCTTTTCTATCCCATCCTTTTTGTACACAGTCACAAACTTATATATTACCCCTCATATCTTTACAGCCCTCATTTGCACGTCCGTCCCCTTTCCATCTTTATGAACTTTTTTCTCTAATTCATCTCTAAGCCCTGTTATAATTCTTCCACTAGCCCTTCCTCTCCTCTTTACTTGCACCGCCTCCTGTAGCCTCCACTTTTACCTTCTTGGCAGCTTTCACTCTACTCTTTCCCATTCCTTTCCCTCTACGCACGTCGCTAGCAGTCCAATCACATCAAATTCTTGAATATACCTCCAGAAATCCTCATCTTTCTTCTTTACCACTGCTACGTTTTAGTACAGCACCTTTAACACTCCTCCACCCTGCTTTACTCCCCCCTCTACTTCCCACGAAATAAGGTCCCCCGCATTTCCTTCAACACCTCCTTCTCCTCGTCCCATACCCACATTTTCTTGTCTATTTTCATTTTCCGATACCCTACCTTCGCCGCTCTCCCTTCACTCCGCTCTTTCGTAACCCTGTCATTTAGCATTCTCTGCACATCTCTTTGCTTCCACACTATGTTCTGTAGCAGAGCTTCTGCCTCCTCCCTTTCTTCCCCGCTCCTTAGCTTCAATCTTCTTATTACTATTTCTCCTATGTACCATTTTTCTTCTCTTCATACTTAACTCCATCGCCCTTATCTTTTACCTATCCGCTCTTTTCTCCTTTCCATTCGTACGCTCTCCCCCACTTTCTCTTCTATCATAATCTTCACCTTCTCCCAAATACCTTGCTTCTCGCCGTCTCCCCTGTCAACTGCTTCCATTCCCGACCTGCTCCCCACCTTCTCCAGCCTTTTCCGCCCTTTCCTTCCACACCCTAATATTTTCTTCTATCTCCTTAATTTTATTCTCTTTTTTCTACCTTGCCGACGCCAACTTCCCCTCAGCTCTTTTACTTCCTTTTCTCATCTCTCATCTCTTACCCTCATGTCCTCCCTCATACTTTTCATTTCCTCCATAGCCCCCTTACGTCCTCCCTAAACCCTTTGATCTCGCCTATCAGCACCCTGAGAGTCTTCTTCTCTGTCTGCCGCTCCATTTTAGCGAAGGGGGGAGGTGACCTCACATGCACTAGACGCTCTCTCCCTTGCCTTATCGCTTCCTTCGCTTTGATTCTTCCTCCTCCCTGACGCGCCATTCGACACTGGGCCACGCACAGCTGGCCGTCGTGTCCTTCCGGAAATTTCCTCCCCGTCCAATTCAATAGCGGCAATGCCAGTACTCTCGCTGCGCACCTCCCGCTCTTCCGTCGGTAACTGTAACCTATTCATGCACACAAGTACGTACTGCAGCGAACAAATGTCTCTTAAGGCTGCTGTCGCTTAGCAATTAAAATCTCAGTTTCGTTGCACTATTTCACCCCTCACATCCTCTGCGGACACCCTTTTCTCACTCCTAACATTCCGCAGCACTACGAGAACCACCCTTGTCCGCCATGAGGCCCAAACTCCTGACCATAAAACTACCCTGCTTTCTAGCAAACCTAACCTTACTTTCCCTATTTAAACAAATCCCACCCTACAACTACAATGTAAATTAATTTTGAACTCCCAAATGTACCCTTCACAACGTACTGAGCTCCTAAACTTCCACCCTCACACTCCACTCACACCTTCCACACAAACTGCGTAAAAATTTCTCACCGCCTGTCACTCTACACTGTCTCACTACCGCCATGAACATGCAAGTCCTTGTCTTTTTGGTAAAAAATTAATATTTCAAGCTTGAAAATTCAAGTGCTTTGTAGAAAATTCGTCTTACAGTTCAAAAATTTGTGTTTTCTGGTCTAAACTTAACCACCTTTGTTTACAATTTATTTGTTTTCTTGCAGATTCATCATGTTAGCTAAAAATTTATCTTCGGTTGAAAATTAAACTATTTTGCTTAAGTATTTATTTACTGAAAAATGGTAATTTTTAGTTGAAAATAGAACTAATAATTTGAAAATCTAGTCAACTCACTTTAATTATCTTTCCTAGCGGGCCGAGTGAACGGAAAGGATACTCTACAGCGTATCCTTATAGAATCCAAATGGTATCCCTTTCGTATTATGCAACAAAAACTAAAAAAAATAGCAAGATGGGCATTTGCTGATTGCAATGCAGATTCTACATTGAATTCTTCGTCAAAATGTCATGGAGTAATTGCAATAGATTTTTTTAAGCGTTTAGAATTGTTAAAAGGGTCATTAACTTATGCTGAAGGTGACTTCAAGCGCATGCATAATCGCTTTAGAAGTATGTTACCATTTGCGTCGCTGCCTTGTTTTTTCAGGTTTTTACTTTTGGCGCTAGCACTTAGCCAAAATTCTTAGGCACCGATGGGTAACGCCTTTTAACTGCCACTGCTTGCTCGGTCCGCTAGGGTTAACAGAAACAATTGACTAGATGGTAAAAATCGCATTATAATGGCTAAAGTTGAAGGAATATAAAACTTTAAAATATTTTCAATTTTAGCTTTGTGATTTTTCATAGTGTAAAAAAGAAGAATGTTTAAAAAACACAGTTTTTGACCATAAAATCGGATTTTAGGGGCGCATGATAAATTTCGCATTTGACACATACTTAGAAAGGCACCTAAACAAATTAATTTTTGTCCTGAAAAATTTGGAAGAGTCCTGAAATTTTTTTTACAAACGCTAGATACCCTGGGTGTGTTTTCAAGTATTTTTCTTACATTTAGTATTTTATCTATGTCTGAGGTTATAAAAGGAGCTTTCATGATTACCAAAAATATTTAATTATTTATATTACAATTTTACGAATTTTATTTTGTTTTGTTTTATGTGATGTCAATACATTATTTCTCACGCGGATTGTATAGATGAAATATTTCAATTGTTCATATTTCCCTGCAGCTGAGCAGGTAAGCCAAATAACAGGAACAGAAACCAAATGCGAGGGTGCAGTAATAATGATTGGAGATTTTTTGTCTCTCTCGTTACAAAGTTTCTCCCTCTAACAGTTAAAAAATTTTACCAACGGAATACTACCGATTTTCAAATATGAGTTTGCCAGGGCGCACAAGGCTGTATTTCCGATTTTTTATACATGCCACTGCAGTAATTTAGGTGCTCAATGAAACCAACAGTTTCTCCTTAAGCGTATGCTTAAGCTTGAAATTCAACTCATCAGTAATTTCGTCATGTAACACACAGCCGTTGTCAAAGAATGGGAGGATGGAGCTTTTAATAAGAAGGATATGCGCTAGAGTAGGAAGCTACCATATTCTTTATTTCTATTAAGCTGTTGGAGAACTCTAAAGTTTTTCTTCATAATATTAGCAGCTTGTTCATTTTAATTGAGAGAGCTATTAAGAATGGGGCATGAATCTTTCACCGATTCCACAAAAGAGATGGAACTCCCATCGATCAAGAAAGGAGGCAAGGTTGCAATCGTTGCAGGTGAAGTTCGCTACCAATCTCAAATTTCATCTGAACATCTATTTTGGTAAATTATTTAGAGAGTTTTAAAAGTAAATTATGCAAAATTGCCCACTATGCGGCGTGAGATCTACAATCATGAAACGGAAAAATTGATATGTAAGATTGTTCTTTACCTGTGAAGTGGCCCCGAACAAGTTGAGTAGAACCAAGACGGCAACCAAACTACTCACAGATATCTTGTTTAACGCCGATAGTATGGAAGATGCTTGTATTTGTAACCCTCGACCATTTTTTTAACATTATAAATTTTCTTTGAACTAGAAGCATAGATTTCAGAAGAATTTCGTAGTGCGAAAGATAGAGGCACAAACTTGTGCGATACAAAATGCAGACGACTCATAGTATCGCCCTGAAAGAAACCTCTATGGAAGGTGACGTTATTCGTTATCACTCGATATTCTACAGATAAGATGGTAAATCTAGTTTTCCGTAGCGGCGTCAGTCTCTTTATACATTTCGCTATGTATGGATCAACCTTCAAGATATCCAACAGATAGATGGTGAGTCTATGAGAGCCTAAATTGAAAGCTTTCCGGTAGTCATTCCAGGCCACTGACAGGATGCGCTGATGCGCTATTGTGTATCTGTAGACGCACATGTTAATTAGCGGGCTTTCTTGGCATCCTGCTGCACCTTTTTCGAGCAACCTTGTTCGTATATCTCTCTCCACACACAAGCCCAATTCTTCGAACAATCCTGTTATCTATGATAGGTGTATAAGGATCTTATATAGCGTGTTAAAACAATTTATTGGGCTGCAGTTCACTAGGCCAAAAAAGTCACCTTTCTAGGGTAGAAGTATAGTGTATTCGAACACTAGCTACGGCGAAATGGGTGCCTCCTACTTTAAATATGAGACGAAGATAAGAGCCAGATGTTGGTGTGTAAAAATAAACTTCTTCCACCAAAAGTTTTGATATTATCAGGTCCTGCTGCAGCAAGGTGATTCGCGTCAGCAAGAAACTGTTGCTTCTCTCTGACCCAGTCCTGCTTCTTCTGTATTCTTCTTTATATGTCAGATAACACCACCATATTTTTCAGAATATGCTGCTTGATTATCAGAAGCTTAGAGTTGATTGGCATCCAATCTTCTTCTTTAGTGGACGAAAGCGTCTTTTGGGCTTGGATTCATGATCGGTTTCAGACTTTGGTTTGAAGCAGCTAAAGCTCTCGCCGCACCATAAACGGAACTATATTGCTTCAGAGGTTAGAATCCTCTGAGAATTCGTGAAGAAGAAAGGCATTTATTTCAGCTATCAATTAATCCTATTTAATCAGGGCTTAATAGGAACCTGAATATTAATGTTCCTCCAGTTGATAATGTTTTACCGGCTGGAGCTTGTGGTTATGAGTGTTATTAGATATCTTGGCATTGGAGAGTCGTATACATACCTAGACATGCCTTTAAACTGCATTCAAGGCATAAAATCAGTTAAGGAGTCTCTCCAAAGCAGATACATTCTCTTGCTAGGACGGTGTCATTTCCAGCTTAGTATAACGTGACCGCATTTTACGTTAAGATGGTCCTAGCGATACGCGTAGAGCGTATCATGTGCACGTTGATTACTTCGAACATATACTATCGAGGTGTCCTTATCACGCGAGAAAGACGTATCTCTACAGACATAATGGGGCTCGAAGATTGCTTTTCTACCATCTTTGTCGCTCTTACGGTGTTAACTGCAACCCTGCCCCGCCGAACGCTCCGAGGGAGATAGAGTCAATTTTCTAAACGAGAAGTGCTACGTTTTCTAGAACTATGATGAAAATTATAATATTTTTTAAATATAAAGATTTATGTTTCTTCAGCCACAAATTAAAAAAATTTGTATGGGAATGTGAAAAATTGTTTCACTGAGGCACATTAATTTGCCATCCATTTTATGCCATTAACATGTATGTAATACAGGTGAAATATAAAAAATTTTATTATAATTGCAGGAAACATCAAAAACACATAGTTTTTCCGTTGATTACGAAAATGATCAATTTCTTCTTGATGGTGAACCTTTCCGATACATTTCTGGCAGTTTCCATTATTTTCGAACCCCAAGGCAGTATTGGAGAGATAGATTAAGAAAACTAAGAGCTGCTGGATTAAATGCAGTTTCTACGTAAGTATTAGCAGGAGTAATATAGGGAGGGAATTGCATCCCTTCACCTCGGGCTGGCAATCTAAAATCTGTAGATATATCTAATTGTTTTACAAAATATGGTCATCCACAAAAATTTTGTTTGCCTAAGAGTTAAGTTTTTTATGAACTTTGACCCTTAAAGAATTTAAATGTGAAATAATAACCTAATTTTGTTAATTTCATATTTTATAATAAATTAATAAAAAGTGTTGAAATATCAACCGGAAATGTCGATTTTATAAATTAAAATGTGGCGCCCTCATGGCTTGAAACACCTGGCGTGACTTTACCCGCCGTAAATGCCGCAGAAAATACATTGTCAGTTTAATAAAAACAATCCAAATAACACACGCCCAAAAAATGTGTATGCACGAGACAAGTGACTAGGCTAACCTTATGGATTTTGAGCAGCTGAATCTGAATCTGGCTTTAGAATAGCTTGTACATGTCTCAGTTTTGCCCTAGACTCAGAAAATATGGGAAAGCTTAAGGATATTCAGGACATTATTTTGATAATACAAGTATACAGAAGAATAAACGTACGGGTAGCATATTCTTATGTGTTGGGATTTGTAAAGACCAAATTCATACACAAAAATTCCACAGTGTGCTTTTCGTTTACCCTAGCTAGGATAAATGTAGGGAAATTTAAGGTCTTGCTCATGTTATATAGTCATATATGGCAAAAAATAACAAAATGCTATATCCTTTGCAGTTTTGCGCTTTCCATTTAAATTTAAACACTAAATTTTTTTGGGCTTGTAGTATTTTCTCCCTAGATACAAAGAGTAGGAAAAAGCCTAGGGATTTCCTGGTCACACAGGCCCTAACAAAAGTCTGCAGGACTTGAACGTTATTTTGATAATACCAGTATACGTGAAAATAGACACATCGACGTTATATTCTTAAGTGTAACTGCTTGTAGAGACTTCATTTGTAAATGGTACAAGCCCAAAAAATTTAGTGACCAAATTTACATTAGGAGCGCAAAACTGAAAAGGATTCAGAATTTTTTGTTATATATGCCTAGCTAGGGGGAATTATTGTGTATGAATTTGATCCTAAGGAGTCTCAACACATAAGAATATGTCACCTGTATGTTGATTTTTCCATATGCTGGTATTATCAAAATAATGTTCCGAATATTCCTAGCATTTCTTCTATTGTCTGCATCTCGGGGGAAACTCACACATGTAGGAGAAATTCCGAGGCTAAATTCGGTTTTAGCGACTCAAAATCCATAAGGCACGTATAAGTTAAGGCCAGTTTGGATAATTTGTTAAATCAATCAATTTATCAATTTATGTGACTAAAGAATGAAAATAACCTTTTAGGCCTGCAAATATATATTATTTTTGAACTGAAAATAAGGTTTATTCGGGAAACATTGACTTGTAACGTTACATGTACGAGGTGTGTTCAAAAAGTAAGGTGACTTTTCAATCTTCGCGGGCTACGTACATTCAAGTTTTAAATTTTTTGTTTTGTTGTGTTGGTACACTCGTCACGATCATATGTTCACAGTTTTGACTATATAGCTCGTGTTGTTTTTCTGGCAGAGGCGTAAAAGGTTAGAAGGGTTTGGTGTGCTCGACGATTTTCTTTTTTTGAAAAAAATGGAACAAAGAGTTTGCATTAAATTTTGCGTGAAAAATGGAATCCAGTGCTCTAAAACTCTTAAAATGTTGACAGTTGCATACGGTGAGTCTACTCTGAGTAAGAAAAATGTGTATAAGTGGTACAAGCTGTTCCAAGAAGGCCGAGAGCATGTCGAAGACGAACCTCGCCCTGGACGTCCCAGCACGTCAACAACAGATGAAAACGTTCAAGCAGTGAAAGAAATGGTGTTGAAAAATCGCCGAATTACCATCAGAGAAGTTGATGAAGATGTTGGAATATCGGTTGGCTCAAGCCATGCTATCTTTTCGGACGTTTTGGGCATGAGACGTGTGTCAGCGAAATTTGTTCCAAAACTGCTTAATTTTGATCAAAAGATCCATCGCATGACCATCGCTCAGGACATGTCGAATGAAATCAATAATGATCCTGATTTTCTCAAAAGGTTTATAACTAGAGATGAATCGTGGGTATATGGTTATGACGTCGAAACTAAATCCCAATCGTCTCAGTGAAAGCATCCTGAGTCTCCAAGACCGAAAAAAGCACGTCAAGTTCGGTCAAATGTGAAGGTTTTGCTCACTGTCTTCTTTGATTACCGTGGCGCAGTGCATCAGAAATTCTTACCACAAGGTCGTACGATCAATAAGGAGTATTGCCTTCGAGTTATGCGCCGTTTGCGAGACGCGATACGCAAAAAACGTTCGAAACTTTGGAAAAACAATTCGTGGCTTTTGCATCACGATAATGCACCTGCTCATTCACCGTTGCTTGTAAAAGATTTTCTGACCAAAAACAGCACCAAAGTCATGCCTCAGCCTTCATATTCACCGGATTTGGCCCCCAGTGACTTTTTTCTTTTCCCAAAACTGAAGAGACCCATGAAAGGACATCGATTTTCAACGATTGAGGAGATAAAAACTGCATCGCTGAAAGAACTCAAGGCTATACCACAAAATAATTATCAGAAGTGCTTCGAAAATTGCAAAAAGCGTTGGCACAAGTGTATTATATCGGAGGGCGATTACTTTAAAGGGGACAATATAAATATTGAGGAATAAATGAACATTTTTTGAGAAAACCATAAAGTCACCTTATTTTTTTAACACACCTCGTATATGTTAATAAACTTTGAGATATACGACACCCTTTTTCATGGTGCGACGGGACGTTAGAGCTAGACAGCAGCGCTTTAAATAAACGTGAAAATTGAGTCCATTAAATCAACATAATAAAGAAAATAGAACCAGAAAGATAATAAACCATGTTACTAAAAACATCCACCCTTGGCACATCAAAACATTAACACCAGCAATATTGGATGAGTTAATGCACTTCCAAAGGCAGAGACTTGATGTTCTTAATTCCAGACTACATCAGTATAAGAAAAGTAGTGCACGAATGCAAAAAAATCAAAACTGTGGACACCAGGATTTCGCATCAGTAATTAAAGTTAGGGACGAATGTTTTTCCCTTACTCAAGCTTATTATTAAAATTACTTCTCTGATAAAAAACAGAAAAAAGAAAAAATATCGTCTCATTATTCTCTACAAGCCTATTTTTTAAAAATATTAATTTTGTGACTTTTAACATTTTTTGTTCCACGAAACGTTCGGACAATAATTACACACGATTTCGAGCGCTGGACCAGTTTCTATACCCAGAACCTTAGTTATATAGAATTTAGATTGATAAGTATAAAATAATGTTCAAATATATTATTAAAATATTCGTTCCTTTAAATGCAATATAAATTATACATATAACTTTATTAGGATGGGTAGAAAAAAGATTTTGTCGAGTTAGGTTTTTTAATGTGCGCTTTGTTACTTCTAGTCGTAAATGAGTCTTACTTAGATACTTGTTTTAAACATACAATTACTTTAAAAAGCTTTTATATTATGAAATACATCAAAATTTAAAAAATCCTTTTAATGTCTGTAGGGAACCTTGAAAATTTACGAGTTTTGCTCAGGTGTCGTCAGAACTTTTGGATTTCAACAATAAAAGGCAACTTTTTCATCGTCTGTCGATTTCAAAAAAGAAAAAAAAATGGTTTGAGGCAAATTAGTAGAAAAACGCAACAAATCAAATGTTAATACATGTGTTTAATTACAACATTTTATATCACTCAATAAGATTTTTTCACTGTCTATGGTTACGGAATTTTCCGTAAGATTAATCCGCCTTTTTCCAAATCGTTCTGTGCTTACGTTGTGAAAAATTCAATAACACTAGTTATAGCCGTCAAAATGACGTCTATGATAACAGAATATTTCATAACACTAACCCCTTTTCCAGCTCGCTTAGGACTAAAGTTACGGAAGTTTCCGTAACCATACACAATGCCTAATAACTTACGAAAATATTTTATATAATAATAAACCTGAAAGAAAGACTGTATACAAAAATATAAGAAGAGGCTATGTTGGTGCTAGCACTGCTACTGACTGTGTTTCACATGGCAGATAGGCTGATAAAGAAGAGGAGAGGCACTCAGAAGAACACGCCTCTCTATTTCGAAAGTAATCTACACATCACAGAAGACCGAGCAATGGAGATTAAACAACAGTTTGATATGGCTTGGAAAAAAGACAGCAATGAACATCCGTTAGAGGAAGCCGCGTCATACGGTCAAGCAGGGGCAATTGATGTTCTTCGGCCTATTGACTATCCAACACCACCACACCATCCAGAGGTTGATGGCCTTAAACAACCAGAGGCAGAAGCAGAGGTTCAGCGACTAAAAAAGCACCGAAAATGGACATACTTACGTATTCGAACGTAGCACAAACTGCGTTAGAGGTGACAACTCTTGTATGATGTGCAGCTGTGGCAACCGTTAGAACGTTGGCCGCAGTACTAGACCTGCAAATGCAGTTTTTGTTACAGCAAGGGATCGAGATCCACCATGGAAGATCAGGTACGATATGGATGTCAGCATATAGATATCAGCAAAGTAACGTGAAAATTGAGTCCATTAAATCAACATAATAAAGAAAATAGAAATTCGAAAGATAATAAACCATGTTACTAAAAACATCCACCCTTGGCACATCAAAACATTAACACCAGCAATATTGGATGAGTTAATGCACTTCCAAAAGCAGAGACTTGATGTTCTTAATTCCAGACTACATCAGTATAAGAAAAGTAGTGCACGAATGCAACAAAATCAAAACAGTCAGATAGATGAAAGATGGTTCTGCCGTAAACTGAGTATAAAGCAAATTTACCAGCAAGACACCGAAGTCCCTCAATTGGAAGGTATGACTTACTAGTGGTCGGGTTTTTAAGGAAAAATGAACAGATGCAATTTGAACCCTGCGTTTTTCAACCTGGGGAAAGCAAGGGCAAGCAATATCCCTGAAATGCATATGACAAACATCACAGCTTCAGATCTTTTAGCAATCTTGAAGAGAGCAAGTAACTGGACAGCTCCCGGTCTGGACATAGTGGACAACTTGTGGTACCAGTACCTGACGAGTGTGCATCTTGCAGTGGAAAAAATTTTTTAGGATCATTATGTGTTATGTGTTACCTAAAACAACAGATGCTCAAAATTTATCTAAATTTCGACCGATATCCTGTCTTCTAACAATTTATAAATGTCTTACAGATATTATAGTAGATAAGGTATATTCTCATTGCGACAAGAATGACATCCTTACAGAAGAACAAAACGGATGTTGTAAAAACTAGCAAAGCTGTAAAGATCTAGTAACTATAGAAGCTGTTGCCATAACCCAAGTCGGTAAGCATCAAGTGTTGTGTTTTCTTCCGTGCTGCATGTCTATTTGCTTGAAGTCTTAAAACTTTACAAAATCTGTCCATGCATTATTGACTTTCTAAGCGATGGGGCTCTACCATACAAGAATCAAGTATTTTGATCATGGACAACCAAGGATAACTAGATCAATACGCTTTACGTCGGGTATATTTCCAGGATACTTCTTCAGTGCACTATGGTTCTGTTTAGCATTGAATCCATTGAGCAAAACAATAAACAGCATGTTTCTTGGGTTCAGAATTCATGATAATGAGGATGGCGGTCAAGTGACTATCTTCTGTACATGGATGACCTGAAGCTGTTCGGTAGTTCAGTCCAAAAACTGCAGCAGTTAGAGACCGAGTTCGCGAAATGTTATCAAGGCAATGGCTGCAGGCGAATCATTTAAATATCTAGGTATTTTTTAATTGAAGGATATTCAGCATGTGACAGTCAAGACAAGCCTAACGACTGCCTTCACTACGAGACTCAGATTGATTATAAAGAGTTTTCTCAACTCGGCAAACAAAATCATGCCAATCAAAACATATGCCATCCCCGTGATTTTGTACTCCTTTGGGCTCATCAAATAGTCTAACGTCCACCTTGAAAAGTTTAACAGAATCGTCCGCGTAGAAATGATGAAGCACTGAATGCATCTGAAAAATTCGGCAATTGCAAGAGTAGTTTTATGACGATATATAGAGAGTAGGGGCATTGTAGATGTCAAAAAACGGTGTGATTCATAAGTTATACAGTTTCGAGACTATTTTAACAGCAAATGAAATGTTTTACTTTACTGAAACACCTGTAAAGCAAATCTTGTTTACACGCCCTTAAATTCGTTCTTAGATGGAGCCTTGAATGTCAGAGCAGAAAGCATAAAAGAATTAGAAACACAATGGAGGCAGAAAGCTATCCATGGCGAGCACCCCGAAACGTTTGATCAAAATGAAGTGGATAGTGAGGCATCCAATATTTGGATAAGATAGCGTGTTCTCTATCTAGAGACAGAAAGATTCGTCATTGCGATTCAGGAAACACCTGTCGCATTGTCAGAAACTTTTTTGACTATCAGGAAGCAAGCAACTAAAAACGTAATTGTATACCTACAACATCAGCGCAGGAGGTTTTAAGCATCGTATGTCCTTTCATGGGTCTCTTCAGTTTTGGGAAAAGAAAAAAGTCACTGGGGGCCAAATGCGGTGAATATGGAGGCTGAGACATGACTGTGGTGCTGTTTTTGGTCGGATCTTTTGATCAAAATTAAGCAGTTTTTGAACAAATTTCGCTGATACACGTCTCATGCCTAGAACGTCCGAAAAGATAGCATGGCATGAGCCAACTGATATGCCAACATCTTAAGCAACTTCTCTGATGGTAATCCGGCGATTTTTACAACCATTTCTTCCACTTCTTGAACGTTTTCATCTGTTGTTGGCGTGCTGGGACGTCCAGGGCGAGGATCGACTTCGACATCCTCTCGGCCTTCTTGGAACAGCTTGTACCACTTATACACATTTTTCTTACTCAGAGGACTCACCGTATGCAACTGTCAACATTTCAAGAGTTTTAGAGCACTGGATTCCATTCCACACAAAATTTAATGCAAACTCTTTGCTCCATTTTTTTCGAAAGAAGAAAATCGCCGAGCGCACGAAACCCTTCTAACCTTTTACGCCTCTGCCTGAAAAACAACACGAGCTATATAGTCAAAACTGTGAATATATGATAGTGACGAGTGTACCAACACAAAAAAACAAAAAATTTAAAACTTGAATGTACGTAGCCCGCAAAAATTGAAGTCACCTTACTTTTTGAACACACCTCGTACAGTAAATGATAATAACTAAATAAATAATTATGTAAAAAAAGATTCTCTGTGGCGCAGTTAGTTAGACGCTTAGACATCACCTCAGAGGTCCCGGATTCGATCCCTGAGCCGGTACCTATGGAAATTTTTCTATGTACGTTTATCGAGGTTCTGGTGGTTCAGAACCCATCTTAAGCTGTAAGTCCCCACATTGTGTACTTGACTGCAACACTGTGCTTCAATGATGCGGTAAGAACCAGGCTTTGTCCAATATGTCGAGGTACACTGCTCTCATCAGATCACTTGATTGCATCATAAAAATATTTTCGTGACTTATGATATATACCGAGACAGCCCCGTGCAAAATAATCCAATAATGTCTCAATCTGACCAAATAATGTCTTCGACATGTTGGGCACTAACCATCTTAAGTTTGTGACAACATTTAAAAAATATAATTTATATAATAATATAATAATGTAATATAATATATTTTATATAATATTAATAATATCATTTCTACATTCCAAAAGAGCCTTGGTGGTTCAAAAGAGAATCGGGGGCTCAATTCTTTAGACGCTGAGACTTCACCTCAGAGGTCCGGGTTGAATCCCTGAATCGGCATTGCTGGACATTTTTATGTGTACCTTTACCGAGGTTCTAGTAGTTGGAAATCCATCTTAAGCTGTAGGTTCCCCCATTGTGTACTTGACTGCAACCCAGTTCGTCAATGATGGTGTAAACACCGGGCTGTGTCCAATACGTCGGGGCACACTTTTCGCCTCAGATCAAATGGTTGCATTATGAAAATGCGTCAGTGAGTGATGATTTATACTGGGAAAGTCTCGTCTAATATATTCAAACAAAATGAAACTTCAACAGAAAATGCCTTCGATATGTTTGGCAGTTACCATCATAAGCTTGTGACAATATTTTAAACTTGAAGTGCTTCGGTGGCCCAGTGGGTTAGACGCTTGGACTTCAACTCAGAGATACAGGGTTCTATCCCTTAACCGGTACCTTTGTACATTTTTCTGTATACATTTTCCGACGGTCTGGTGGTTCGGACACCACTCTCAGCTGTAGGTCTCTCCGTCATGTACTTGACTGCAACCCAGTTCGTCAAGGATGGAATAAAAACCAGGCCTTGTCCTGTATGTCGGGGCACACTGCTCTCATCAGGTCACCTGATGATTATTATTATTAATAATTATTATAATACTTTTTAGAATACGTTTTAAAATCTTGGAAAACATATGAATGCTCAGGTGAAGACACATGGTACCGGCTAATCCACACGCGTGCAAGTCAATGCGCCTTCTCCTTGTTCCTGGAGCCATATATAAGCCAGCTGTCTCCATCACTAGGCAGGTATCACCTTTAGTCGTAGTTAGATACCTATTGGCCGACATATGGCTGGTTTATTTCACGACTGCTGTAGGCACACCTTGTGCGATCATGGCCGCCCTGTTCATCTCTCAAGAGGTGTAGTTACAGGATTCTTCGATGTTCATGAAGATTCCAATCGCGAGGACTTTCTGCTTCAGTTGTCCTTCAATTAGATTAGCTGCTGTGCTTAGGGCCGTTTCAGTTGAGTGACCAGCCCTATAGGGGTGTTGTTGCTTGTGAAGAGGACTACTTGACAAGACCTTATCGGGGATATATCTGTCCACGAGTCTTCCAATGACTTCAGTAGGAAAGATGTGAGGCTAATTTATCGTAAATCCTTGGGTGAAGTATAACCGATCCTGCCTGCTTTCGGAATGAAGCCTACTCTCACACCCCTCCATGCCGCTGGAACATAACCCAACTTTAGACTAGCCCTAACAAGTCTCACAAACGGCCCAATGATGATCTCAACAGTTGGGCCTGCGGTATCCCCCACCGGGCAATTTTAGAGTCTCCAGAATAGTATCCGGATTTCGAGAAAGCAGCTTATTCATTCGAGCCGCCTTTGCTCCTTTCTCGATATTAGTGCAAAAGTTGGCCCAGGTTTCATGCTTTGCCTAACGTATTGCACTTCTATACTCATCCATCTTCGATGTAAATGAAGCCCATAGACCCTTCGTTTTGAAATAACTGGCATATCTGAACATTCGACCAGTGTGTCTCTCCAGCCTTTCGGACTTTTAAAGGTTGACAATTACTTTCATAAGTAGATTTGATGGCTTCCGTGAAAATCTCGGCCGCCATCTCCAGGGTGTTCACGTCTCTATTTGACCTGAGCACCCCTAAAAGTGCACTTCTTATTTTTATGGAAAACTGATCTTAGTATCTTAGTATATCTAAGTCAGTGGTGATTAGGTATTCCAATAGGTCACTACCTCTTCAGTTAATGTCCGTTCTGTCTCAAAAAGTATGGTGGGAGTTAGCACCGCATCCCAACAGAAGAGAAAGACCCCTTACCTTACAGTATTCCACCAGTGTACGTACCTCCACTGGTGTATTGGTATCGCTGTCATATGGATAGTAAGCTACCTTGGGTTTCCTGTAAAATTAGTGAGATAGCTGTGTGCCTCGCAGCCATGCCCCTCTGAGAAACTGCAGAGGCGCCTTTGCTGCAATGCAAGTTAATTTGGGTAATAATTAGACTGGAAGCAGTCACTAAGAGCCTTCACCTGTGACTCAGGAATTTGCACAACTAGGAGATGTTTAATTCCTCAAGCTGTGTCCTCTTTCTGAGGCCTATCTTGCCTGACCGTCCGCAAGGATACTGTTTTAAGTGACGGGTTGAATCCCTCCAGTCGACGGAGAACCACAGACGGGTCTACCAGTCTACCTAGGAACCACGCCGTAGCCTCAACCATCCTCTGGAGCAACTCAACTTTACCCACCTTAAGATATGCGCCTTTCCAAGGTTTTTTCTAGAGCAACACCTTGTGTAGCCCAGCTTAAGCCACTGGGTCAGCTGCCACAAATAGAAAGACCCCTCCCCTGCAGAACCGTCCGGGGGTCAGTGCTTTGAGCAACCGTCAGTGCAAACCCCGATGACTTCCTGTTCGTTGGCTGCTGAACCGCCTTGTGCCTTTTCACAGGCTTAGCCCCCCCTCCTCCAGTAGGGTGTCTTCTGAGCCCTTTCCTTGCTTTTGAGCCTCAGGGCTGGTTATCGGCATTGTTGTCGCTGATGTACTAGGTTCTTCAGCTTCTCCACTAGCCCCTTGCGCTAGCCTCCTCGGTCTCATTTTCAGGGAACTGTCGATGCGTTTCTTCTTATTGGGGGGCCGAAGTTCCTTTGACCCCTATGTTTACAACTATTTACAGAGACTCCTATACCCAGGGTGCACAAAATTTGGCGAGGTCTTTACGACATCGTTACGACAATTTTACGACATCCTATGTCCGTGTCGTTACGGTGTCTTTACGATATCGTAAAGACATCGTCAGATCATACGACGTTTTTACGATATCGTAAAGATATTTGAACGACATTGATATAGGATATCGTAAAGTGTCGTGAAGATGTCGTAACGATGTCTTAAAGACGTCGCCAAATGTTGTGCCCACTGGGTATCTATATCCTTATTTCTAGTCTTTACCACATTCTCTTGCAAGCTTCCCTTACATTCCACTTCTCTCTTAGATGCATCCCATACATGCTCCTATGATACCTTCTCCCATTCGCATATTCTACACTTTCTGTTCTCTTTTTTCCACATACAACCCCTCCTTTGCTTCGTTTCACAATATAAATCTTGCTATTCTGGTCCACCTCCTCTATCGCCATCCCTTTTTTAAATACTCTGGTACTCCTTTCTTTTTATAATCTTATATTATTTATTGTATTTTAATTGCTCAATCATCCCCCATCTTTCTATCAATTTCTTTCCCTCTTCCTTTTTTTTCAATTCTGCATAGCCTACTCCAGTCCCGTCTTGTATATCTCTATTATTAAATAGTACCCTCCTTTCTTCATCGCATCTTGTAAATTTTATCGATCTCCGTCGCCTCTCTCCAGTCCACCCCTAACCTCCATCTTATATAGCTTTCTTATATGCTCTCAATCTTTTTCCTTTCTTTGCATCCTCATATCTCTGTTCCATAACCTAATACCGGTCATATTAGCATATAAAATAACCACATTCTCCTATTCCAATTTTTTAACCTTCTATTTTCCATTCCATGATATCTATTTTATCACCCCTGCCGCTTTATTTATCTTTTCTCTAATATGAGCTCTATGTTCTCCATTTATTTAAAAGGTGTATCCCAAATATTTAAACTCTTTTGCTTCTTTCCACTGTATTCCCTTCCACGTTTGAGTCCATTCCTTCTTTCTTCCTCCACTTTTTTGAAACCTCATTATCTTCGTATTTTCTATACCTGACATTTAATCCTGTTATTTACTAGATAGTTCAGCACATAAATATTGTCCATAACCCCCATCCATTTCTAAACCCTTTAACTAAACCCTTTAACTTCTTTCCCCTTTCCTTTCTTCACTATGGGTACCACTACTCCTTCCTTCCATAACTCTGGTCACCTCTCTCCTCTCCATTCTCCATTGCACATTATCCATACCCATTCCTTTAATTCTGTCCGCATACTTCCATACTTTATTTGGGATCTCATCTATACCAGGTGCCTTTCCTCGTTCATCATACCTTCTCTATTTCCTTCCTCGTAATGTCATCCTCCTCATCTATTTTCCTACCATATTTTCCTCCTTTCCTAACTTTTTTCTCTACTCCTCTAAGTAATACCATAAAATATTTTTTCCATTACTCCATCTCAATATCCTGGTTTACTCTTTTCCTTTTTCTTCTCTATCTCTATTTACTACATGCCAAACCTCTTCTTCTTATCCGCCTTATCCGCCTCTTATTCAAACCTTTTATTTTCCTCTTATTTTTCTTTATCACGCAGCTCAGTATACTCATTTATTCTCCTATAATTTTCTCCACTCTTTGTGACTTTTTTCCAATTCCTTAATTTCTTTCTCACTTCAATTCTTCTTCTGTTTACATTCCTTATCCGATCCACTTCTATTCCCTCCTTCACTAACTTCTTTTGCTGTTGCACTTTAATATTTATTTTATCCTTCTAATCATTATTGCCATCTACTCGTTTATATTTCCTTTCCCAATTTTGATATTCCTCACCTTATCCTTAAACTGTTCTTTGCCATCCATTGCCCAATCCCTACTCCCTGCTCTGTTTACTTTTACTTTCTTTCTAGTTTTATTGTTACTACTCTTTTCCCCTTATAATTTCACTATTATGGAAAAGCGATCCGAATCTATAAAATTTCCTACCACTAGTTTCTTGCCCTTCTCCCCTACCTCATCGTCCACTACTACATAATCAATTACCGTTTCCCTTTTTTCTCCTAAACGTGTACATTCCCCTTCCACATCCCCTTCTATATTTCTATTTAAAATATACCATCCCATTCCCTATAGGCTCATCAACCATTTCTTTCCCTCCCCATTGGTTATCTTATTTTAGGCTTTTCTTCCTTTCTCTCCGCCCCATTTCCTTCCACCCCTATCTCCTGTTCTTACATTGAAATCTCCTCCTATTATCAGTCTAATCTCTTAATTATTTTCTTTTATATGTTCTCTCAAACCCCCTGATTTCCCCTGCATATCACCATTCACATACACCCCCACTATCTACCACCTCTCTTCTCCCATAATTATCTCTTCCACTATTACTCGTTCTTTTTGTTCCTTTATCTCTTTGTTATCTTTCTGTGTTATACATTCGTTAATTACTTCCATCACCATTCCTCCCATTGCTATGCCTTTTTTATTCTTCTACTTTGCATTTTTAACCTGTCATTTGTAAGCTGTTGGTAATCTTCTCCTTACTCTTTCCTATCCCTTTCCAGCTAGCCACGTGTCCATCATTACTACTACATCCCACTGTGTCAAATTTCTTATAAACTCTCCACCCTTTTTTTCCAAGCCTGCTACATATATTCCAGTAGCATATCCTCCAATCTTTCCTATTTTCGTTTCTCGTCTCTTTTTCTTTCCTAATATACTATTTCTTATTTCTATATCTCCCTTTCCTTTCTCTCCTAGTATCCCGACACCTCATTACTTACTATCTCTTCCCTTTCTTGATCCTAATCCCACCATACTTCGTCTATCTATATTCTCCCATACTTAACCCATGTTCTCTTTCCTTTATTTTCTTTCCTCTTCCGCTATTTTTCTTAATTTATACTCTATCTTTCTTTAGGACAAAAACAGTCTGTTACAACAAGACATTGTCATATAAAAATTTCATTTCTGCCGAACTGAATAACTTTTTTAAATAAAAAATTTTCTATTCTCATTAAGCATCCCAATATCTCGACACAGTATTTTTTTATGATAAATAAAAATTCTACTTCAGATCGCTACCGCGATCTGACTTGTAAATGCTGTGAATCTATAGCCGTCAGCATTCTCGTTCGATTTTTTAGGAACTGGTTAACTTTTCCACGTCAAACTTTGTTTACTCACATTCATAAACTCAATATCTCGACCGCATGTTCATATTAGTTTCTGTTTTTTAACTAATAGTTAAATTTTTCATCTCAGTCCGCAACCGAGCCTGCTCCAATTTTAGGTCAGTGTCAGTTTCTGATTGTCAACTTCCACATCTAATTTTTCTAAACTGCCTGACTTTTCTGATTAAACTTCTTTCCCCTGAAATCCGTAGCACTTCAGCTTGGATGTACACTTTTATCTTTAAATAGTGATTTTGATTTCAGAAAATATTTTTGCTCTTCTGAAAGTTATCAAAATGTCCTTTAGCACCTTTTGCTCTGCCAGGTTAAATTAAATTATTTTCTTTTTTCATTAGTAAAAGTAAATTTACAGTACTGAATTTACACTTTTTTAAACCTTAGGAAAGTATATTTTATTGGAAATGGTAAATTTTCAATATGCATTACATTTTTAGTACCTACAAAATGATAAAAACATTTGTTTTAATTACTTACCAAATGCATAGACTTTATCAACAGATCAAAATATTCAATTATTTTTGTATTTCATATTGATTTTTCAATTATGAGTTTTTACATTTTAAAACAATAATATAAAAACTGTAATTAAAATTTGATACAAGAGATATTTTGGTAGAGTGTTATATGATTTTCAATTTGAGAAGGGAATTTTCTAAAAGAATTTGGACTTGAAAGAAGAAATTTTCGAGAAGAATTATAATTCTGACTTGAAGCAGTGAATTTTCAAAAAGAATGAAAATTCTGAGTTGGGGCAAGGAAATTTCAAAATAAAATATAATAACCAGTCCAGGCACAATTTAAAATCACCCATTTGTAATAAAAAATTTATGTTTATTCGGAAGAATGTTTTTTTTTCATTGGACAGCGCTGACGAGTTAATGCGTTTACTCAGGCTTACAAATTAGCCCATGTATTACTCAACCAAGCTTGTCTTCCACAATTCTGAATTGTTTGGTTTCATATGTTAACCACAGAATATAAATGTATGAATAAAGAATCAAACAAAGAGCTTTTATCTAAAAATGGTCTGGTTCTTGTTTTATTGCAATTGATTGAAAGTTTATGCATTTTATGCGCCTGAGAAGTAGCAAACCGCACCATGAGTGTACTCATGGTGAACGGAATATTGGGGCCTATGTCTCGATATGAAATGGCAGGTGGTCTAAAGTGTTATTTTTTCAAAGATACCTTAAACATTGCAAAACTCAGATCGAGCCCAGGATTGAGATTCAGTGTCTGTCATGCCTTACTCAACTTTCATATTGTTACAGATTACAGCCGATTTAAAGAAATTAAAAACGGATTAAATATTAAGGAAATTAATTAAATATTCTGCATTCGGTTCATTAACATAACAACGAGACGATTTAAAACAGATAAAAGAAAATCATTTAATCTGTTATATTTCTGGATAAACCTTTTTTCTCTCTTCTCTGATTGTACTACAAAAAATACTGAAAACAGATGCTATGCGCAGGATTGGAAGTTGTTGAATCGGAAAAGTCTGGAATTTCCATTTGTTTTATTTTCAAGGTTGAAACTTGAAGTGTATGCAATTCACATTCTTTTCTTGAGCGATTCCTTTTGCACAATTTTAAATTGAAAACTCTGCAATCATAGACATTCATAATTTTTCTCTCTTTTATCTTGAGTCTTTATTTGTTTCCAAAACAACTGCTTGCGTCACAATGAATGTGCAGTTGGTCAGAATTTATTAAATATTTTGTTTCAAGATTCATATTTTTTGGTTCAATTTCACGGCTTTTCATTCGAAAAATTAAAATGTTATTCACAGAAAGCGGAGGAGCCTACTTTATCGATGTGGGGACCGAGCCACAGAATTATAATATTAAATGGCACAGTGTGTATAGTTTGTACGATGGTAAGATTTTACAAAAATGATAAATATATAATGAATTATATACAAAAAACGTAGCATAGAATACCAATTTAGAAAAATTGAACATCTCCGGCTCAATTTTTAGAAATTTAGAAAATAGACAATAATTAATTGTTTAAATGATTGCATAATTTTTTGAGAAAAAATGAACTACTCCCAAAAATGACAAACAATTGCATTTCAATCAGAAAATACGATTATTTTTTACATTTTTTGGGAATAAATAATTGTTCAAAGACTGCTGAAACACTCGGACTTAACTTTAGTATTAGGGGTAAGAAAAACTTCCTTAACTTTCCTTAAATCACCAGGATTAAAGTCTGGCACGGATGGATTCATTTTGGCATGCCAAGACGGTTTCATTTCCACCTTAACATACCGTTGCACATTTTGAGCCCAGACATTCCTAATGATAGCTGCAGGCCGTGCCATGCATACTCCGAGCATTCAGCACACATACTATCTAGTTGTCCAACTCATGCGGGAACGACCTACATCCAAAGGCACACTGCGGCACTAAGAGTGCTTTATTCCAATCTCTGTCACTCTTACGGCATTAACCTTAATATCGCTACTCTAAATGCTCCTAGGGAAATAGAGTCATTTGTCGAGAATGAGAAGTGCCGTATATACCGGAACTTTATAATATCGACAATTGTTTCTGTTGCACACTCGAGTCCTGACATGGTTCTTCTTGAGTTCGAGAAGTGAACCATGTTCGTTATCGAATTTCCGGCACCAGCTGACAAAAACAGCATAGGCAAGGAGAACAAAAAGAAGGAGAGGTACAAAGACCTTATAAGGGAGTTGGGACGATTGTACCCGGAAAATTCTGTTAAACTAATTGTCCTTATCATCGGCGCTCTTGGAGGTGCCAAGCTTTCGCGGGTTAATAGCCTGAAAAACATCCCTGTGTTTCAACAATATGCTAAAATACTTGCTTTTATGACAGTCAGAATCAGCTTATTAGCAGATTAGCTTTTATGACATTCAGAATTACCCTTTTTGTTAGGACAGGTATACACTCGAAGTTATAAGCCGCTTGCGTTGGAATCATACAAATTCCACTTGAGAGATAAATTTATGTTTTGAACGAATAGAAACTATTCTCTGAAATATTGATTTAAGTTTAGCTCCGTCTCAAAACTGAGACATGCTCAAGTCGAAATTTTCGACTTGAGCATGTCATGATTGGGGGAAATTCAAGACGAACTCAAGTCGAAGCATTTTTACTCGGGTGGTTATTTACAGCCAGATGATAATGGCTAATATCCATAAGTTACCCTTGGATTGAACGTTACTTTAACGGTGATTCAACGTTGTTTCAATGTTGATTCAAAATGATTTCAACGTTGATTTCGAAGCTGCTTCAACGTTGAACAAACACCACATTTACCACCACTTCCTCGACGTCAGTAAATGATTTTGTAGCTGTTGCTACTTGAGTAGCATGAATTGTTTCCAAAGCACACACCTTCATATTCAAGGACATTTTGAGGCTCTTAATCATCAGTTTGTTAGTCACATTACCCATACTGATGAAATATAGTACATCAATTTTAGATGAGTTACCTGACGAACTAATCTTAAATTTTTACTATATACAACGCATGCGCCAAACATTTTTTCTCACAGTAAAACTTTGTAATTCGTACTCTCTGTTCTAAAGTAAACTTCCCAAGTGTAACTTAGATCACCTTTAACTTTACTGACATGACGGTGGCGCCATCCGTTACTTGTAACCACCTATGGTATCAGGGTAGTGGTTGACCTTGAAAGCCAGTTAAAGTATTCCCGCCTAGTAGAATCATCAAAGATTTAGAGGGTGCTATGTGTTAGGATTCATTGGATAAGATTGAGGAAGCAACCAAAAATAAAAATATTCTACCCAGATAACAATTCTAGCGCACAATGCGCGCATGACGCAAACACCCTGTGCAAAGAGGGTCTTAAAATTGTTTATTTCTGAAAAAATAAAGTGCGAAAAAGATTTAATTTGAAAGTTTTATTCTAGGAATGGAAAATTATGACATAGTTAATAGGGTAGCGGAACCAATTACCTAAGGGGATCCAATTATCTAAAGTCAATGATAAAGGTTTTGCTTTTATGAATACAAAAATTATATATATACAATTTTAAGTTAAAAGACATAAAGTGTTTGTGCGGTAAATGGTTCCTCTTCCGTAATTTGTTCCGTTACGCTATTAAAAATAAAATTTTTCATTTCTGAAATAAAACTTTCAAATTAAATCTTTTTTGTACATTATTTTATTATGAATACACAATTGTAAGACCCTCTTCGCACGCGCAGAGAATATTAATCAATTTAATATTTTTGTGTCGGATGTAAGATCAATATAAATCTACGACGAATATGCATATTTGACGAAAGCGCCAAACCGTCGAACTGGCGTTACTTTAGAGTCGTTATACTTTAGAGAGAACAAGCACTATAAAGTCCGTCAGTCTGAAATTTTAACTGTGAAAATAGCTTTTTATTTTTAGCTAAAAATAAATTTTTTAGCTGAAAATGTAACTATTCCATCTTCGAATGCTTTTTCATGAACTTATAACTGATATAATAAGTAAGTTTCAGTTTTGAGAAATCACTTTTGGTTCAAAAACAATTAATTTTTAACCCAAAAGCCCAATTAATTTTTACAAAATAGTTAATCTTTTAAATCCCGAATTAAATTTCTACTAAAGAAATAATTCACAAAACAATATTCACCTATGTTTTACAAAAATGGAAATTTTCCAAACACTACTACATATTTTGACAAAAAAGATAAATCATCAGCTGAGTTAATGAAATCTTTACTTTATAAAATTAATGGTTGAAAAACAAATTAATACATAATAGTATATATTATGTATTTAATTATAAAGCGCCTAAAGAGACATCTGTTGGCTGCAGTAGGTACTTTTTTGCATGGTTAGGTCACAGTTACCGACTGAAAAGCGGGAATGGGTCAGAGAGAATACTGGCAATGCTGGTAGTCAATTAGACCCGGTGTTGAGGGGCGCTTCAGGAAGAAGGAAGAATCGGAGCGACTGAAGCGACAAGGCAAGCGAGAGAGCGTCCACTGCAAGTGAGGGGGAGGATCTCTTGAAAAGGAAAAGGGAAAGCAAAGAGAGTCCGGAGAAAAGTATAAGGGAGGAACTGAGGGTAAGAGATAAGAGACAAGAAAAGGATGTAAAAGGGATTAGGGGAAATGTAGGAGGATTGCAGAGGGAGCTGGTGTCGATAAGGAAGGAAAAAAAGGATAAAATAAAGGAGATGGAAGAAGATATCAGCGTGTGGAACGAAAGGGCAGAAAAAAGGCTTACGAAGGTGGAGGGCAGGTCGGGAATGGAAACAGTTACAGGGGGAGGGCGAGAAGGAAGGTATTTGGGAGAAATAATATAGTAATAAGAGGATTCAAGCTAAAGAGCGGGGAAGAAACAGAGGGAGTAGAAGCGCTGCTGTAGAGCATAGAGTGGGTTGCAGGTAAAAGGATAAAGGACAAGAAGGTTTTCATCAATCAAGATTTGACGAGGAAGGAAAGGGATTTGTAGAGAATTCTAAATGACAGGGCTGGGAAGAAGAGGAGTGAACGGAGAGCGGCCAAGGTTGGGTATCGGAAAATAAAAATAGATAAGAAAATGTGCGAAAATGAGACGCAGGGATTACAAGAAAGAGAAAGGTAGTTGGAGAGGAGCTAAATGACTAGGAGATAGAGACGCAGATAAGGAAGTAGAAAAAATGTAAGGCAGCAGGCCTGGACGAAGTAGAGAACGAAGCGTGGCTGTTTGGTACACAAGAGGTAAGAGAGAGGCTGAAGTGTGTAGTGAAAAAAGTAAAGATTGGTAGTTACGCTGAGGAAAGATGCTCCGGGGAAAGGAATATTGTCGAAGACGCAGTCGCGCTTTAGGGAGGGAAGGAGTGCTATTGACAATATTTGCGTCTTGCGGCACGTGGTGGATATAGAACTAACCAAAAAAGGTGCCAATGTGTACGCGTTTTTTGTAGATCTAAAAGACGCGTTCTCTTCGGTTGATCGACGGAGGTTGTGGGAGGCAATAGAAGAGAGGGGAGTGGAGAGATGCCTGATCGAGAGAGTAAGAAAAGTAATATATATGAGTACATGAAAGATAGGGTTAGAGGAGGGGAGGGTATCTCTGAGGGTTTCTGGATGGATAGGGGGTTGATGCAAGGGTACCCGATTAGCCTAACGCTTTTTGCAATTTTAATCGTGGATACGGAATGTAAGCTAGCGGCCAGAGTGGTAGAAGGAGTTAGGGTAGGCGGAGTCAGGATATGTTCACTCGCATTTTAAGATAACACAGAGCTGCTAGCAAAGAGTGAAGACACTTTAAAGGAGATGATGAAAAAAGTTGAAAAAGTAATTGGACAAAAATAGGTGAGAGTTAAATGCGGACAAGTCAAAGATTATGGTGTTCAGAAAAGTAGGTAGCAGTGATAAGGGAGGGGAGTGGACGTAGGATACAGGAGAGGTATGTAAAGTGAACACTGGGGTTGACAAGGAAAATGACGAACTGTATTGTCAAGATAGAGACAGGAAGAACGAGTTTAGGGATTATAACGGGGAGTCAAGCGACTAAATATGAGGAGAAATTTTCGGAAGAGGGGGGAAGTAAGCTAGTTATGGAGTGTTGGTGGGAGGAGGAGATCAGACGTAGGGGTGCGAAGATGAAGGTGGTAAGGGAAAGGTATTTTATAACAAATGGCTTGCAGATGGATGAAGTGAGAAGGATGCACGAAGAAGAAAGGAAGGTATTTGTGTTGGTTCAAAAGAATGGCATAAAGAACAAGAAGGCAGAAGGAGAGGAATGAATAACAGAGTAAAGGTTTAATAAAACTATGTGTCGATTATGCCAAGGGAGAGAGTGCAATATTTGTGTGAGAAATGCGAGCAAGGAAGTCAGGAACTTATAGCGAGGATGAGATGCGGTTGCATGGAGGATTTTAATAGGGTTTAGATTTCTAAAGAGAAGATATTGTGTGAATTATGCGGGAAGGAGGATGCAAAAATTAATCACTGGTTGTATGAGTGTAAAGAGGGTGTTGGGTAAGATGGGGAGGAAGAGAAGGATGAAGAAAGAAGAATGGAGAAGCAAAGATTGTAAATAGGGGAGGAAGTAGGTATAGGAAAACCGTAAATATTGTAAATAGTAGATAAGTATAAGGTGTTAGCCGCAGAGGCCGACGCTGGCAATGCGATGCTATAAAGCAAGCCGATTAGATTCAAGACAAAATAATGAATATTCAATTACACATTTTGTAATTACTAAACATTTAATAAAACGAATTCTTTCAATACCCATTTTGAATTGAGCGCCAACCATGGATTATGTGAGCGCGACTCTAACGCACGCGCAGTAGTTCGTGGCGGCTACACTGTCATCACTGGCTTACTTTATAGTGCTTGTTCTCTAAAGTCTAACGACTCGAAAGTAATGCTAGTTCGGCGGTTTCACGCTTTCGACGTTTTTGCATATTCGATGGAGATTTATATTGATCTTGCATTCGACACAAGAATATTCAATAGGCTAGTATCATCTGCGTGTGCGAAAAAGGTGTTTAAATTATTCATTTATAATAAAATAAAGCATAAATAAGATTTGGTTTAAAAGTTTTGTTTCAGAAATGGAAAACTATGATATATTTAATAGGGTAACTAAACAAATTACGGAAGGGGAGCCGTTTGTCGCAGAAACACTTGATACCTTTTAGCTTAAAATTTTAAGCATATAATTTTTGTATTCGAAAAAGCAAAATCTAACCTTAAAACAAAAACCTTTACCTTTCAGCTCAGACAATTGGATCACCCTCGGTAATTGGTTCCATTACCATGTGATAATTTTTAATTTCTGAAATATAAATTTCAAATTAAATCTTTTTCGTACTTCATTTTATTATAAATAAAGAATTTTAAGACCCTCTTCTCACGCGAACTGAGTGCTTACGTCATGCATGCAAGTCCGTGCTTTACATGACATGCCTAGCATATGCGGATCCATGGACGATACATTTGCTTTCTGATCTGAACGCACGTTGTTGCGTGAAAATATGCACGGCGTGCCTTTGCTTCAGTTAATAATGTGAAAATAAAACGAATGATGTTCAATCTGAAGTCGAATGTAAAATTAATACGTCTGATGATGGAAATTAATCGATCGGCGTGAGACATAGTAAGTTTACGTAAGATGATAAAGTTACTTTCAGCTTCAAGTCTACGAAAGTGTATGTAAATTTTGAGAATCTGTGTTCTTCTATCGCGAGGGAGGAAGTCCGCACAGACGAACGCCGCAGAATTATTTGCAGGACGTATATTTTGACCATTCGGGACTAGCGAGTGCAAGTCGTGCCATAACCTTGTATTCTGAAATATTATTAACAATTTTATTTTAATAGAAAACAATCGATTAAGCAAATTATTCTCCTTTTCTGCATTTTGGGTTATTAAATCCATATTTCACGGACACTAAGTAGACATTGGAAAAACTTTTTTCTAGAAAATAAAGCAAAACCTGCAGTTCCTATCTCTGATTTTCTGAGCCAACAAAACTTCTCTGCGTGAAATAATTGAATATTTTTATATTTTTTAAATGTTAATTTTTAATTCTCAGCTCCGAGACTAGTTCCGGGACATTCCCCCTAGAGGTCACTTCCGTCAGTTACTCTTAGATAGTTCTACTACTATCATTTCATAAACGTTATTTATTCCAATGGGTTGAATTTTGAACCAAACTTTCGTAATTTCAATCATTAAAGATTAAATTTATACCAAAAAAAATTTTTAAACAAAAAGACTGTAACCTTATTACTATTTTATAACCGGAGATTTACTTTGTGTTTATTCATATTCTCAATTTGATTATTGCACTTGGTTGATTTCAATAAGTGGTCTTACATATACCAAAAATTGTGTTAATTTTTGGAAATAGCTCGCTTGCATTTTAAACTTATCTCAATGATATTTATTTTCATTAAGAGATTCGTTTAATTTGAGTTTACTTTGTCCGTTCCAGTCAATTGCGACCAGCAATGTAAATTGGCTCCAATACTGATAGGACATTAAAATTAGCCTTATATATTTTACAACTAAATTTGAACATTATATTTACAACAAATAAGAAAGACTTATTCTTACACTAAAATTTGCTACTGAAATTTTAAATCATAATAAATAAAACAACAAAAGTCACGGATTGTGAATTCACCCGAGGGAGAGATGATTACGTTATTTAGCGATAGATCTTTCTCATAAGATCTATTTCAGATTATTTCACATAATTGAAACATTTATTTTGTTATGTTTCATAACACTTTAAGTTCCTCATGTTCAAAGAAGGTGCAAGGTCGTTATGAGAAAGCACATTTTTCGTTTATTTTAATTGGACTACTAACTTGCTGATTCTCCTCCATATTTTTAGTTTTTTAATAATCAGCCTAAACTTTACTTGCACAACGAGGTTGAAACATTTCAGTTAAGTGAAAAATCGTTACGATTTTCGGTCATCTTTTAGATTCAAATTTAAAATATGCAAAGCAAGGTCTCCATTGTTGAATGGAGTGCAGTGTCGTTACAGGCATCACACATAATTAGACTGTTATTCATCTTTTCAAAAATCCAAACAAACTCACATTAATTATACAAATTCTCAAAATAAATAAGGATAATTTTTTATACGCAAAAAGGAGAATCACAGAAGAGTAGGTTTTCTTGAATAAAGTAATTGTGACGCCAATTCACAATTAGAAACTGTATTCATTGATAGTTTTCCTAGAATAGAGCAGCAACCAAGCACTTCACTCTTCAGTAAAGCTCTTGTAAGAAGAAGACCTTGTACCGATGCCGGGATCAATATCCCACGCTATCCTCACTTATGGACTGATGGGGCGCGCAGTCGATCTTATGTTCATATGATTTCGTGAATCATGCCTCAACTCTACCTGGCCGTCCATTTTTTAGTAAGGGGCGTATCAATATAAATATTCGCCCTTAGTTTTATGATTTCATTTCAATTTTGTAAGTAGAGCAGACCACCTCAAGACGAATATTCAACACAATAGATGAATTTTCAGTCAAGAAAGAAAACTAATTTGAGGCAAATTGTTATATTTTCAAGCCAAATTGTTAAATTGTTAAGGCAAAAAGATGAATTTTCATCAAAACTGATAAGTCTTAAACCAAATTTTGTTTATATTTTTAACGATGTTATTGGACTTTTTGACTAAGCTGTTTATTTACCAGGTGTATACATATGAAACCGGTATTGCCATTTAGCGGCCAGTAGGCACACTTGTAGGCACTGTCGGAACTTACCATTTGTGCTAATTGG
>NC_046665.1:6543834-6562869 GCF_010883055.1 Belonocnema kinseyi | reverse complement strand
GGGCGCATACTTTGAATAAAATATTTGTTATCATTCTCTTGAAATAAATGTGTTTTTTTCTTGAAAAAATACCGGTTTCATATGTATACACCTGGTATAACCGAAGAAGATAAATTCATCTAAAAAAGACTATGTTTTAAGAAATCAGTTGATTTGTTTTAAACCAAAATGATTGCCTTCCAAGCTAGAAAGACGAATTTTTTACCTAAAAATATAAATTTTATAAAAAAATATTTGAATTTTCTACTGAAAAGACGAAATTTAAACAAAATAATTTAATTTTAGTTCAGAGAGATACATATTCAACTAAAATGATGATATTCAGCATACAAAAAAAAAATTTGTAACAAGGTTGTTTATTTTTTAACCAAGTTATTTAATATTCATTAAAAAAGTTGAATTTTTTAAGAAAATGTGATTGTTGGGTTTTCAACCAAAAAGTTTGTAATTTTTAAATAAAAAACAGTTTAATTCAAACACAAAACGATTCTATAACAAACTATTTACATTTTTAACGAAAGACATCAATTTTCAACTAAACTGATGGAACTTCAACTGGAATATCTTTCTAGTTGAAAATTAAACTGTTTGGATGAAAGTTAAATTTTTTGCTAAAGATTAATTTTTTGTTTTTAAAATCATCTATTTCATTTGAGGATTCTTTATTTTAGTTTGTTAAAAAAAAGTTTAAAAAAAAGTGTATTCTCAAATTTCGCGGGCTACATAGATTCGATAAAAATTTGTTTGTTTGTTATGTTGGCACACATGTCCTCAACATATGTTGACATCATCAGCTATTTTTCATGTTTAGTTTATTTTCTAACAATATAAAGGTTAGACGTGTTTTGGTGTGCTTGGCGATGTTTTATTTTTGGAAAAAAGCGCACTTGAAAATTTGACTTTGGCATTTGGCGAGTCTACATTGAGCAAAGAAAGTGTTTATAAGTGGACCAAGATCTTTACAGAAGGCCGAGAAGATATTGATGATGATGACCGCCCTCGACGCCCCAGCACGTCAACAACGGATGAAATTGTTAAAGAAAGGAAGAAAATTGTTTTACAGAATTGTCAAATGACTATTAGAGAAGCTGCTGACTATTTCGGTATATTGGTTGGCTTATGCCATGCAATTTTTACGGATGTTTTGGGCCTGAAATGTGTGGTAGCGACATTTGTTCAGAAATTGCTGAATTTTGACCAAAAGAACCTTCGCAAGAACATCGCTCAGGAGCTGTTGAAGGACGTCAACGACAATCCAGCTTTGCTTGAAAAGGTCATAACGGGTGACAAAACATGGATATATGGTTCTGACGTCGAAAATAAGGCTCAATCGTCTCAGTGAAAACATCCTGTATCTCCAAGACCGAAAAAAGGACGGCAAGTTCGGTAAATTGTGAAGGTTGCGCTCATCGTTTTCTTCGATAAAAATATCTTAGTGCATCATGAGTTGTTGTGAGCAGGTCGTACGGTCAATAAGGAATATTACCTTGAAGTTATTAACAGTTTGCGTGAAGCAGTACGAAAAAATGCCTAGATTTGTGGCAAAATAATTCATGGCTTTGCATCACGATAATGCAGCTGCTCACACATCGTTGCTTGTTCGTGATTTTTTAGCCAAAACCACACCATAATCATGCCTCAGCCATCGTATTCACCGGAAAAGGCCCCTGCGGCTTTGTCCTGTTTCCAAAACTGAAAGGACCTATGAAAGAACGACATTTTGCCACGTTTGAGGAAATAAATACCGCATCGCTGGAATACCTCAAGGCCATATAAAAAAGCGCGTATCAGAAGTGCTTCTAAGATTGGAAAGAGTGGCATGTTAGAGATTTAGGAGTTAGCAAGTTATCTTGAAATTATATTTAAACGAATAAAAATATACCGGTGTGAAGTAGAATTAAGCAAAATCTAAGAATAGACAAGTTTGACTTCATAGATTTAAAGGGCCCAGAGAGTCGGTTCTCTAGATTAGATTAATTGAAATCTTTATTTTATATGAAACTCATGTGTGGATTGAAACGCATACCATAGCATAGGGCCAAGACATCTGAATGTATAAATAGGCTAGTTCAGGTGTATGAAATAAAAATAAATTGAATAAGACGAGAATAATAAATAGAATAGATGAGAATCTTAATCCTTATTCTAGAGATCCCCTCTTTATTAATGACATGTTTAAGATTTCCGATGACAATTTAGTAATTGAATCCTATAAGTTAACCTAGCTAAAAGCCGACGGTTAAAATTGCCGCCCAACGTGGGGCGCTGCGAGTTCAAAAAAGGAATTAGATTCTTGGTTTACATTTTTTCTTTGTATCACTATGGATACAAATGATCAAAATCGTATTGATGCATTTTTGCGCGGTGATAAATATTTCAAGCGAATCTACTTGCCACCGCCGACTAGCCAGAAGACATGGCAAGACACCTCAAGACATGGCAGGATGAGATGAAACGCTCAAAAACGTGAAAAGACAAAACGAAGGTCATAGCTTGAAAAGACTTGACAAACCGCTTTATTGAGTCTAGACAAGCACAAAACAATTAAATGTATGCCGATCACGTACAAAAGGGTGAAAGTGAAAAACGCGAATCATAAAATGAATTAAAATTAGTGTATGCGATCGGCTAATCTCAGTAACAACATCAACCTCCATATAAAGTATAACGCATGGAATTTAAGCTTAATATGAACCAGAAAATGAAGAATGCGATCGATTAGAGCCGTCTTTAGAGGCAGAAAACGATCTGGAGCCACGTCAATGAGTACCATTCAAAAGGACGTTGATGTGGCGCAGGAAATAGCATATTTCACACATACGTTGACTAATACCCGAGAAGAATTAATAGAAGAACCAACCAATATTCACAAAACAGAGATCTAGGTGTTATACAGATAATTCGTAGATAGGCGGCTTAATAACAAAGGCATTGATAGACACCAACGTAGAAATTACCTGCATCTCTGAGGAATTACTAAACGCAAACAAGGAGATGTTGAAGCGCTATCCTTGTCTGCCGTTAGCAGGCGTAGCTATGGCCGGTCCTCTTGGGGGCAAGGCAGAGCGCATCAACCGGCAAATCTATGCTGATGTACAGCTGCCTAACACTATGGTCCAATTAGCGTTTCTGGCACTACCCCCGCCTTTCGAGAACGTTTATTCTTGGAATTTAAGGATTTGACAAATATAAAGCAAACATCGATCTCAACACAAAACTTCTTACATTTCAATACTTGGAAGGACAGCTCCCTATCTGGATCTTGCAAGATGAAAGCGAGAACATACAAGATGGAGATCATAACCTATGTGCGTTAGAATCATCATTAAAAATGGAGTTATTAGAGGAGAAAACCCCCAAAAAAATGAGCATGTAGCAAAGGAATTCTTACTGAATTTGACTCAAGAAGAAATAAAAGAAAAATTAAAAGAAAGTCAAGGATTAACAATGGGCGAAGGAAATAAACTTGGCGACATATAATGGAAATATCGACGAGTATTTTAATGAGAACCCGGTTTTCTATTATATTATCAACACGGGATAAAGTTGTGAAAGGGACAACTTTTCGTAGGACGAAGCTATCCCATTAAAATGGTACATAGGAAGAAGGTGGAGACAGAAATCCAACGTACTATGAAATGAGGCATTATACAACGATCAAACAGCTTGCATATCAATCCTCTTGTGCCCGTAATAAATAAAGATAGAAAGGTACGTCTATGTCTCAATACATAAAAATTGAACGAGATCATAATCGAAAACAAGGAGTGCCCAGAACCACTCGAGGTTCTCTTTTAAAAACATAAAGGGATGAACGTCATGTCCAATGTAGATATGATTAGTAGCTTTTGGCAAGTGCTATTGCATCCAATCTCTCGAAAATTTGCAGCATTCCAGTACCGAGAAATAAGCTTAAAATTCCGTGTCGTACCATTTGGACTCAAAACAAGTACGGCCGTTCTTTTCAGAGTACTAGAGTTCGCTTCACAGAGCCTCGTTGAGCAGATGGTATCGTTTGTCGACGACGCACTAATATCATCGGAAACTAATGAAGTGTATCTTAAACATTAGAGTGAAATATAAGAGCTTTTAGAGAGAAAAAAGTCACTGCTGTATTTTCTGGGTTCAAGAAGAGGATTTTATTAAGAAACAAATGCAAGCTATTATGCACTTGCAACTATTTCATACCAGCTAAATAAGATAAACGAGAAAGAAATTATAACCCTAGCTTTTCGAAATCTTAAAGGTTTGGCATTAACGTACTTTACAACGGAAAATAGTTACTGGCCAGAGTCTGGGCATTAAAAAACTTCAGAACTTCTTTATTTGGCGCAGAAACTATTAGTGGCACAGACCACCTCGCGCTAACATTTCTAAAGACATGTAAGTTTGTAAATTCCAGATTAACAAGATGAATATTTGCCATCCAGGTCTACAGAATAAAAGCAGAGCATCTTCCAGGTAAATGAAATGTGATGAAAATGTGCTGAACCAAATGCATGACGACGAGTGCTATAGGAAAAATCACGGGAAGAATCGTGTCATAATAAACGCCCTCAGCTATTGACAGACACCTGAAGTAGAGGAACACATCCGTAATATGCCGCAGCACCGACAACTAGACAAAAAACGCAAATATTGATACGAGAATTGAAGGAAAACCCAGAAAACCAAACGTGTTTCAAAATCTTAAACGAAAAATGATATCACTTCGACGGATCGCAATACCGAATATACACTCCAGAAGACCTTTTGTAAAGCTTAATATGAAGATGTCATGAAAACTACGGGCTCCCAGTAGCCAAAAAAACGTATAGAATTTTAAGTGAGTCGCTTTATCTTCCGCGAATGAAAAAAATTATACCACGCACATTAACGACATGTGAATCTTCCAGAGGAACGAACTGTCTACTCAAGCTCCACAAGCATTACTCGAGCCTGTGTTATTGAAAGGACCCCTTGATATCGTATCTATACATTTTTTGGTCCACTTACTAAAATTAAATATGGATACGAATACATTCTAGTAATGGTAGACACTGTCACAAAATATACAAAAACTATATCCTATGTGCGAAGAGATATTAAGATCATCATTAATAAATATCACCATGACACGACCGAAATTACATCATTCGCGGCGCCCCACCCTCCGATGGACCGAGAAGAACAATTAGTGGTATTAAGAAATTGAATTAAGAACAATCATGAGAGACTTCTGGCTTGGCT
Source organism: Belonocnema kinseyi (assembly GCF_010883055.1). Lineage (NCBI taxonomy): Eukaryota > Metazoa > Arthropoda > Insecta > Hymenoptera > Cynipidae > Belonocnema > Belonocnema kinseyi. The sequence continues at coordinate 6,557,640 of NC_046665.1, read as the reverse complement.
TGATTAAAAAGAAAAAGGGTATTATGTTTTATAAAGGGGAATGGGTATTGGGTAAAGCGTTTCAAATTTCAATTGCAATGACAGGTGCAATGCCCAAATTTCTCGCCCTCTGCGGAGACCCATACAAAATCGAGAAACAGGTAGAAACCAACGTCTACATTTTGCAGTACCGATACCGAACGCGAGAGAGGACAGTACCACGCAAACGATATTCGGAAAAACCTAAGGAAAATTTAGGGTGGGACTAAAGAAAACACAGCTCGGCTGTCCGATAAGTCCAAGCGGCAATTGAAAAATGCAAGTATATCCGAAGCAAGCCGATAGCGCAAGCTGCCAGACGCAAGCACGTGAGCAAGTGAGATAATGCAAGAGGTACAAATGCATGCCTTCAAACATCTCACTCTCAATGATTCTACTTCAAGTACAGAATAGCAAAATAATTGCAAGGAGGAAACACAAAAGAAGAAAAAAGATAGATGGACATCACACAGGAAAAAGTTGTCACTAAGAAGACGAAAGGTGTGCGTACCGTAAGGAGGAGCCAGCATAGTGCCATATTATTTATGTGTTTTTATTAAACTTTTACTGGGGTAAACCCGGTTATACATCATAACCACGGACTATGTCAAGTGACTGATGAGATTAGAGTGATATAAGTTGATTCAAATAATTGAATACAATGGTTAAAACCTGCTGTGATGATGTAGTAGGTATACAATTACGAGCGGCCACGAGCGATGGAGGTGACAACAGTCACCTTTGGATGCTTTCTTAGAGCTACCATCTGCCACTCCACGGGTTCTTAGTCGCTCGCTTCCTGAGCTGTTGCCAATACCCTGCTGACTCCTAAATGTTCAAGATGTTCAGTGCATCTTGCGTGTACATCGCGTGTAGCCGAAATCACAATAGGATGTATATAATATATATATGATATATATATATATATATATATATATTCCAATTACTTGCCCTTTTCAAGACCGCTGAAAAACGTAAAGCTGTGATGTTTATTAGATGCATTTCAGGGCTATTGTTTTCCTTTGCTTCCTCCAATGTGAACCACGCAGTATTTAAATTGCATCTGTTTATTTTTTCTTAAACACCTGACCAGTAGTTAATCATATCTTCCAATTAAGGGACTTCGGTGCCTTGGTAGTTATTTGGCTTTACTCTCAGTTCACGATAGAACCTTCTTTCATCTGTCTGAAAGTTTTGATCTTGTTGCCTTCGTGCATTACTTTTCTTGTACCGACGCAGTCTGGTAGTAAGAACATCAAGTCTCTGTCGTTAAGAGTCTAAAATTTCATCCAATAATGCTGGTGTTAATGTCTCGATGTACCGAGGGTGGTTGATTTTAGTAGCATGATTTATCAGCATTCTGGTTCTATTTCCTTTTTTATATTGAGTTAATCGACCCAATTTTCACCTTACTTTGATGACATCCATATCTAACCTGATCTTCCAAGGTGGATCTCGATCCCTTGCTGGGACAAAAACTGCATTTTCAGGTCTAGTTTTGTGGCCCAACGTTCTAACGGTTGCCACAGCTGCACAGTGTACAAGAGTTTGCACCTCTAACGCAATTTGTGCTACGTTCAAATAAGTAGGTAAAACCTTGCCGTCGATATGTGCTATTAGTGCACACAGATCATTTGTGATGTTTATTTTAAGCAGAGAATGCCTTAGTGTTGGTTCTACATATCCGAATTCTAGTGAAGCATGACCAAAATTACTTTCCAGGTGCTGTAAATTTTCTAAGATTTCCCTATCCACATCATCGTTAGTAATATCCGGACGTGGTTCTAATGGATCCGATGCATGATGTTCATTATCCCTAGCACCTATGCCTTCAGCATCAATCAAGTGTTCGTTATTTATATCTTCCATGGCGAGCTCATCAATAGGAGGCTGCCGTTTCACTTCCATTTTATTAACAGATATTTCAATAGCCGAAAGCAGTCTGTTCACAGATATTGAGCATTTTTGATCTGCCAGATGCTGCTCATTTATTTTTGTGGCTAGCTCTAGGTATGTACGTAAGAAAATTCTATAATCTTCTCTCGTTAAACTTTGCCCACATTTCTCTGCCAAAAAATAAAGGCGCAAAACATCTCTGTTCATATGGTATATCCATTTTTTCTCGCTTTTTTGGTTGCTGAACCTCTGCTTCTGCCTCTGGTTGTATAAGGTCATCCACCTCTGGAGGATGTGGTGGTGTTGGATCATCAATAGGGTGAGGAAGAATATCAATTGCTCCTGCTTGACCGTTTGACGCGGCTTTCTCTAACTGATGTTTATTGCCGTCGTTTTTACACGCCAAATCAATCTGTTGTTTAATCTTCATTGCTCGGTCTTCTGTAACATGTAGATTAGTCCCGATGTCTTTCACCTTAGCGATAAGATCTCTTAGTGCGACTTTTTGTATATTAGGATACTTTGCAGCAACTTTTGTTCTTAAATTGTATCCTTTTTCCATGTTTATTTCAAACTTCGCACTTTCGTAATAGAGATGCAACAGTTCCTCTTTCATTGTGGTATCTCAATTGATGCTCTTCCACGGTATTTCTGTCGAAGTGGTTGACTGCAAATAGCTAGCGCTAGCCAAAGCATCCTCAGCAGGCACTGTTGATGTTCCACTGCTTACCGTTTGTCGCAGATGTCCTTGCTGGCCAGCTGTTTGATTAGTGAGATCTGCCTGACCATCTCGCAGCTCACCATCGCCACCATCTCGCATGCTGTGGCCCCTAGCTGTGGCTTCAGGGGCGCCCCGATGTTCCTCGGGAAGCAACAAGCCTTTAAAAATCTTTAACATATTCTCCATTTTTCATTGATGAGTTTTGGTGTTCTACTTAGTTTCTCTCCTCTTCGTTATCAGCCTATTTGGCATGGGAAACCCTGTCAGTAGCGATACTACCGCCAACATTGCCGTTAAAGTCATGAGAGGAGAGCTCTAGCCCTACCGTGACATCAAAGCGCAACAATTATTACTATTATTATTATTATTATTATTTGTTTTTATTAAACTTTTATTCGGGTAAACCCGGTCATACATCTTAGCCACGGACTAAGTGAAGTGACTGATGAGATAGAATGTTATATGTTATTTCAACTAATTTAATACGATGTTTGAAACCTCCTGCGATGATGTTGTAGGTACACAATTACGAGCGGCCACGAGCTTCGGAGGTGACAACAGTCACCTTTGGATGCTTTCTTAAAAATACCATCTGCCACTCGACGGGTTTTTAGTCGCTCACTTCCTGATGGTCAAGACAGTTTTTTACAATGCGACAGGTGTTTAATAAAACAGCCTTCTGAGCTGCTTCCAATACCCTACTGACTCCTAAATGTTTAAGCTGTTCAGAGCGTCTTGCGTGCACATTGCCTGTAGCTGAAATCACAATTGGATTAATAGATTCATGATTCACATTCCTCCATATGATCTTTACTTCATGCCTTAAGTCGCTATACTTGTGGATCTTGGTTGCATAGGTTGACTGCAAATTTCGATTGAGTGGACAAGCAATGTCGATGATGTAGACTCTTCCACCTTTTTTTCTCGCATCACGATGTCAGGCCGATTGGCCCGGATGTAATGATCAGTTTGGATAGTAACATCCCAATATAAGATGTAATCTTCGCTTTCTAAAACGGGCATTGGAACGTATCTATAGAAGGGCACCCATTCTTTTAAGAGTCCTAGGTTTAGGGAAAGTTGTTGATGTATAATGCCTGCTACATCATTATGTCTGTGCGTATATTCTCTCTGAGCCATTACGCGACAGCCATCAATAATGTGCTCGATGGATTCGTTGCTATCTCCACATAATGGGCACCGGTCAACCACGTCTTGATGTAATACGTGTTAGCGATAATTCCTGGTGCTGACAACCTTGTCCTGTATTGCAATGGCGAATCCTTTCGTCTCTGGATACAGAACATCCTTTCTTAACCAAATATTAGACAGATGGTTCTGTAAATCGCAACATTTCGTTTGCGGTTAAAATAGTTTCGTAACTGTATAACTTGTGACTCACACCTTTTTTTTAATTCTACAACCCCCTACTCCCTAAATATCGTGGTAAAACTACCCTTTCAATTGCTGAAATTCTGTGGTGCATTTGGTGCTTCGTCATTTCTACGCGAACAATTCTGTTTAACTTTTCAAGGTCGGTGTTAGACCATTTTATGAGCCCGGAGGTGTACGCGAGGACAGGGATGGCATATATGTTGATCGCCCTGATTTTGTTTGCCGAGTTGAGAAAACTCTTCATAATTAATCTGAGTCTCGTAGTAAAGGCATGTTGAATATCCTTAGATTCAAGAATACCCAGATATTTATATGATTCACCTTGCTGCAGTTTCTGGCCTGAACTAGCGTATAGATTCAGGTCATCCATGTAAAGAAGATGGGTCACTTAATGACCACCCTCATTATCATGAATTCTGAACCCATGAGACACGCTATTTAGTGTTTTGCTCAATGGATTCAATGCTAAACAGAAACATAGTGCGCTGAAATGCAGAATTAATGCTCGCAATGAGCTTCCGCGGTTGAAGGGGAATTATTAACGGAAAATTTAAATCATTATCTCACACAGTATAAAGATAATATCATTTATAGCTTCCGAATCTAATTGAAGTTACAAAATTAGAAATCGTCAGCAATGATCATGCAATATTTAATTGACTCAGAGAATTATTAAAAGATAGACAGTAATGGTAAGTAATGTCACGAGATAATGTGCATGCCGTGTTTGAAAACTGTTGAATCTGTACATGTATTTTGTGTCAACACGGCCTGATGCTGAACACGCCATGAGTCCTCCCCAGGTCCTGCAGCCCGGCTGCAGTTACTGTGCGCTTAAAAGATAACATGCACGCTATATTTGCGATCTGCTAATATGCTGCAGCATAATTGTTATCTGGGATAATTACTTTTGGCGAATTATGTTATATATTTCTTTTTCCACAAATTCTTTTATCCTTTTTACAAATAGTTTTATAAAATTTACAATTCATTTTATAAATAATTTATTTTGTACTGCTTTTCATGTCAAACCCCATTTAATTTTGTGTGAGGTTAGAGCTCACGTACAACCCATTAGCTTGTAAATATCAGGCACGAATCCAGAGAAGTGTGCTAGGGCGCCATTTCGCCACCATTGTAGATCCGCCCCTAGTATATATAACATAGTTGAGCATCAGTCGATTAAAAGGTCTATGTTATAAACAAATTTAGATTTTCTATTCCTTTATTTAAAACAAAAATATTTGCTTATTGTTGAAATGATCTTCGAAACAATGCATTGCTTACCATAAAGTTCTTGTAGGGTACATGTCATGTCAAACATTTTGGTACCATTTTTTTCGTTCTTCACTTTTCGTGGTTTTCTTTCCATTTTTATATGAAGTGAATCGCCTGGCTGATTTACAGCCTTTAGAGATGTAATGCAGCATATTAAAATGGAGGAATGAGTGCGATAGAAATAGGATTTTAAAATGTGTGCATTTTTCCCTTTTTAAATATTAACTCGAAAAAAGTTTTTTTACACAATACACTGGAACCGCGGTTATAGCAGCTCTCACTTATATCTCCTCGAACTTTTATTCATGCCACAACTCTCATTTATATCCGCTTGGGATCCAATACCTTGCAGTACCACGTGATAAACAAGCCCATCAACGCGCGGCGCGGTCACTCACCCTTCGGTCAGCAGTATTGGTGGGATCCTCTTCCGGGAGGATATAATTAAAAGTTTACCTTCTCAGATCGTGCATATAGTAGCGGTTACAGTGTACTATTATTATCAGTGATTTTAGTGCATATAGCTTAAGATGCAAAAATAAAAATAATAAAAATAGTGGATGACCCTATTTTATAAAATATCCCTAAATTTATCGAAATACAATTTTGTATCTAAGTTCTCTGCTCTGATCTTCTACTAGACTATTATTACAAAAGATGCATAATCTTCTAAATGTTTTTTGTAGATATGTAGAATGGAGTTTACATGAACCCGAACCTGGTTTGTGGTATTGGGATGGTGACGCCAACATTTCTGAATTTTTGAAAATTGCCCAACAAGAAGGTCTGCTTGTATTATTGAGACCTGGTCCTTATATTTGTGCTGAAAGAGACTTCGTAAGAAATTATAACCTAATATTTTATTTTTTCGTGGTGAATTAATAGATGTGTTAGCCGCGAGAAGGTTCAGCTAAGCGTATATATTCATTAGCCAACGTTAATTTAATTTATACCGTGGACTGTAAAATTATCCTTTTCTAACCAAATACCGATTTTTGTGTTGGCTAATATTCTTGATTTTATCAATCATATTATTTAGTTAACTTTAAATATTATATGTTGATTTTACAAAATGTTATATTAATTCTAAGTGATACTAATGTTACAATTTAAACTTATCTGAAGGATATTGATAGCAGAGAAAAATCAGTTTAATTTTCATTTACTGTGTCCTGCTAACTAACTTGTAGCCGACAATACAGACAGATATCAAGACTGATAGGACAGTAAGACTAGCCCTAATTATTTATTTAATAAAAATTGATCAACATAGGGTATTATAGGTTGACCGTATCACAACACGCTAGCGTTTTACACTCGTGCGCTCTACCCGGTTAGATTGGGAGCATTATCATAGCTTCAAATGATTTCGAATATGTTTAAATTCACAACGAAGGCAAGTTAATCCTATTCAATGATATATGGCGAGGGCGAATGTTGAAGTAAATTTAATTCCTTTATTATACTATAATTGTAAACATTTTCATCCAGAGCAATTCTATTTAACTCAAAGTACATAGAAATCAATCTCGAGAAATTGCTTCCACGACCAAATTCAAAAGATTTTGAAATCAAATGAATGTTGTTTATCGTCATATTTGAAATTATTTCAATTCATGCTAATCTTCTTACCAATTCAGCAACTTTCTATGTATACACAGATTTTTGCATACGTCTAAAAATGTATGGACGGAGAAGAAACCTGCGAAATCTCCAGCTTTAAGGGTGGCGTCACATGATTGCAGAATGGCCTTGCGTTTTGCCTGATCCGTCACATCCCTAGAAGTTTCAGCGACTGAAAGTTTTCCTCTAGATTAATAAGAGAATATCATTGGCTGAGAAGTGTAGTGATTTGACACATGATGCAAATATGCCATTCTCCAATTTTGAACGCCACCTTTAGTGTGTCGCACTGTATCTACACCCAGATAGCCTTCTTTTCATGTTCCCTCAAGATTGCAGGGAATCTTTCAGAAAGGTTCCCATGACAATGGTCCCTCAATCTTGCTTTGCAATCTTGACCCATGGTGGATATTTTCTTATTCGCGGGAAGCTTGCCTGGACCAAAACTAATGTCCTATCTGGGCATGAACGTGAATTTGGCTCCATTGGCATAAAATGCATTACTATGTCCCTTTATTTTTCTCTACGATTACTGATCTGTGTGGCTGGATAGAAGGTGACCGTTACAGGTCTCATCCTTCGTCTGTGCATTCCATTCTTTCGATGCAATTGCCTCTGACCGCATTGGCTGCCTTCTGTATTGCAGCTTGAATAGAAACTCCACAAAGTGGAAAGCCAAACTATTCACCGGCTCCTCAATATTTACAACTTACGTTTCATATAAAACTAACGTTTATATACAATGCTATCGGCAGTTTTAGAAAAAACAAAATTAGGTTTTCTTTGCTAACTAGATAATTGCTAAATTTGTAAAAACAATTCAACCTCAGAACAAAAATCTTAGAACATTAATTTATTGCCATTTTTCAATTTCAAAGAATTTTCTTCACTAGACTTACACCTCTTCAGATACCTATATTCCTTTTTTATAATCTAATCCTAATTGTTATCCTTATTTGTTTAAATAATGAATTGAATTACTCCCGTTCAAGCGCTAATGTTTCATTTTAAATCACTCATGTTACTAGCAGGAAATTTTATGAGATTACCCTATTATCGACAAGTTTTTAAATTTGCCCCAGGGTGGTTTCTGAAAGAACCTCTAGATTAATGTTAGAGTTTGTGAATTTTCTAACACCAAAGCCTCAAACAGTTTTCAATTGCAAAGCTGACTATTTATATCACTTCCGGAAACGTTCCTGATATCGCATATTGGTAAAAACTTTATAAATTTGACCTATGGGTGGTTTCGAAATGAATTTCCAGATAAATGTCAAAAATGTGACTTTTCATATAATCAGAATCCGCAAAAAAATTTTAATGAAATTTCTGACCATTGGTATCACTTCTGACAACATTCCTGAGGCGCCTGATATCGTGCTACTGCAGGAGGCATCCGATAAGTCCGAAATTCCTGGAATTTTTCGTTCCTACAGCCCTGAAGTTGGGAAGTTATCGGACTTGTACTGTAAGACTTTTTTGGGGACTTTGATACTATGAGATATCTGGGTTTTGACGTTTACCTGGAAAATCTGTTCAAAACATCCCCGAAGTCTAATTTGAAACCTTGTAGATAAAAGGGATGCCTTAGTAAGCTTGTCTGAAGGGATGCCGATGGTCAGAAGTTGAATTAGGACTTTTTTGGGACTTTGATAATATTAAATGTATTATTTTTGGCACTTATAAGGCAATTCCTTTCGAAACGACCCATAGGTCTAATTTAAAACTCACGGACAATAGGCACGCCTCAGAAAGGTTGTCAGAAGTAACGTCAATAGATAGAAATTATATTAAAATATTTTTAGGGACTTTGAAAATATGAGAAGTATTATTTTGGACATTTATCTAGAATCGTTTTTTAAAACCGCCCCTTGGTCTTATTTGAAAACTTTTGGACAATAGGGATGCCTCAGATTGTTTGACAGAAGTGATGTTCATATTCAAAAATTGTGTAAAAACATTTTGGGGACTTTGATTTCATGAAAAGTCTCCTTTTTGACATTTATCTGCGAATCATTTTTGAAATCGCCTCTAGATCTAATTTAAAACCTTCTGAACAGTAGGGATGTCTCAGAAAGGTTGTCAGAAGTATTGCCAATAGTCCTTTATTGAATACAATTTTTGGGAGACTTTGATACTATGAGAAGTCTTATTTTTGTGATTTATCTGGAGACTCTTTTGAAAACTACCCCTAGGATTAAATTAAAAACTTGTGGACAGTAGAGATGCCTCAGAACAGTTGACAGAAGTGACGACAATATTTAAATATTACAATAAATTTTTTTGGGGTCTTTGATTCTATGAGAAGTCTCCTTTTTGACATTGATCTCAGAATTCTTTTCGCGGCCACTCCAAGGTCAAATTTATAAGGTTTTTAAAAATAGACGAGAGAATAAACGGCAGTTCGGAGTAGCATAGCGGCGTAATAAAAGTTGTAAAAGTACTTAAAGCTGTCCTTCTAACGCGATGCATGTGTATGTTGGTCATTTTTAGTTTTCCAATAAATTGGGGAATAGTTATTTTTTAAACAAATGGAGAAGAAAATTAGGATTAGATAAGAAAGAAAGAATGTACATATCTAAAAAGGTGCAAGTCTAGTAAAAAAAATTCTTTGAAAATAAAAAATTGAAACAAATTAATTTTCACAGATTTTTTTTTGGTTTAAGTTATATAAACAAATTTGGAAATTATTTATTTAGCAGCAGAAATCTAATTTTCTTTTTTTGCAACTGCCGAAATCATTATAACTGATAGCCTTTTAACATTAATTCCTTGACCTTTAATTTTTAACGATTCGTTTTTTATGTTTTTGGTAAAAAAACGTGCTATTTCGGTGTATCAACGTTAGTTTCACATGGAATGTAAATTGAAAATATTGCGGAGCAAGTTCATAGTTTGGCGCTGTAATTTGTGGAGTTTCCATTTAAGGTGTGATACAGAAGGCAACCAATTCGGTCGGTGGTATTGACTCCCGCAGCTGCATTTACACCGGATTTTAAGCTTTCGTCCTTGATAGCAAGAGGTGGTTAGGGGAGATTGCAACCTTATGCAGGTTATAGCTGCTGACGCCTTGCAACACGTGGACACGGTGGCCTTATTTTTTCGAATGTATTTAATCTCTTTTTTATTTTAATATGCTCGTATTTACCCTCTATATACTGTGTGCTTCCTGCAGGTCAGCTAAATAGGCAATAAATTATCAATGATTGAAAAATAAGATTGTCTGCATTTACTTTTGAATCTGTTGATTCCTCCGAACTCCTTTATTGCTGCTTCACTCGGATTATTTATTTATTAATTTCATTACCGGCAGGATAATTTTATCGCTTCTTTTTTTCTTACATAATTGTTTTTATATTCAGATGGTCAGGCATTAAACTGTTCTCCCTATTGTTCCTCAGGCTTACGGATACCAAGGCCTAACTTGGCGTGGTAACGCAATATAAATTTGCTTATCTAGCTAACTATTTCGCGCTATAAGCGTATCACCTTGGCGTGAATCTGCAAGCAGTTTGAATTTCATGTAGTTGAATTTTATGCAGTTGCAAGACGCAGTTGCTGGAATCTCTTTGCCTTCGGATCTCATCAGATTGACGGTTTGCGGAATTAGGTGAGGTAATTTTCATATAGAAAAATGTTTTAGACTTGCAATTCCCGTGAAAACTTTGGCGTGATAGTAATAGCTGGCTATTCCCGGTAGTAAGATATTTATTTCTACTAGGCCTGGGTAGGCTTCTTGGAATGTATTTACTTGCAAACTTGCTACATTCATCGATTTCCTTTGTATTTTTTAAGACATATGGTTTCGGCGTTCTTATAATACAAAAAATCGTAATATACAAAATTTAAAAAGGCAGATGATTATTGTACATATTTAAATTTAAAAAAGATTATAAGGCCCTACAAAGTAGAATAGATAATTTTTTATTTTTAGTTGCTACCTCCACCTTCTCAAACGTATCCTCACATATAGCATCATCGAAAAATTGTATGATACTCCTAGGCAGGAATACTGCAAGTTGGTTTTCCAACTCAATCACAATCCTGATACTATATTTGGTTTGAACTTTACGAAATTTGGAAACGGTGTATTTCTTAATTATGCTCAGATCAGATAGTAGTTTCGTAGGTACGGCTCCATCCATATGGCCGTAATTAGTGCTCATGTTAATGCCCTCATTTTTTAAATTTTATTCGAAAGAATTAACGAAGGGCGTTATTCTTAAGTAAATATGTAAATTTAGACCTTGTATTCCTATGATTATAACTATCGTCAGAGAAGTTGATCCAGTATAAAATTAAAAAGGAACAGCTAAAAAATAAGTGGCCTTTGCAGGCAAAACTTCGATACTCAGATGTTCAATAGCTGTCATTCCTAGACTTCGGGCATTCGGAAATAGAAAAAGTTGTAAAATTAGTGAAATATATCAAGGTAGCTATCGTGTTAACTAGGATATTCACATGTGATAACGTACAACAAAATGACGGACATTAAAAATCTTGTTTCAACAATCAAAGCTAAAAAAAATATCGAAATTCCGCCTTTTTGTTGTATGTTATCACATCTGAATTATCCTTGTTATATTTACATTTTAAAAAATTGCTTTTATACCTTGAAAAAACTTCTTTTATCTACTAAGATTTTGATATTAATAAATTAATTTTACTATGAGAAAAAAGATTTGAAAAAAATCGTTCAATATGGCAGACTGTTTCCTTAAGACGTGTTTTCTAAATTCAGACAAACAGCTGAGGCGACTCTTCAGGAATAATTATTATTATGGTTTAAATGGCTGTTAATAATTTTTATCAAAAGCAATTATCTCGGGCCAAGTAATTGAATATAATTTCATTCTTGAGAAATTATTATCAGTAATAAAGTTTGCTCTCGATCGAAACCATACACAAAATTATTAGTACCTAATTCAGAAAAACTAGCTTCGACAAATCGGCTAAAGGGAATGTTAAGCGAATCCTAACTTCTGACAAATGACTTATAATAATGATATTGGTAAATTCTACATAATTGCTTCAGCCAAACGGCTAAGACAGTAACAGTGGATTGAAAAAGTTAAGTTTTGATTCACCTTCGTAGCAATCAAACTCCCTTGGAAAACGTAAGAAAGGATTTGTCCACTCTCAGATCCCTAAAACGTATTTATCAGGAAAAGCCTTTACTTGAGCTAAATGGCTGATATTTTTTTTCTTTGTGTTTAATTAGCTTCGGCAAAATGAATGAACGGAAGTATTTTCACAAAACAAGGTCTCGCGTAATAGTATTATGTTATTTGAACATATCAGCTTATCGAAGAATTTCATTTATAACATTAGTTTCGGCCAGAGCAGTTCTTAATCTGTCTACCATTAGAAAAAGGGTAGCTAATAGTCCTGGGTTAGCCCTTAGTTTTCCCCTTTTCTAAAGGGCTAATGTTCATTGGATCACTTTTCCGTTATCATTAAAACAACTGTTTTCGTTGTTCAGCTGTAATCATTTACACACTCGCGGAATACTCACGTTCAAGCACGCAGTCGCCCGACATGCCCCCCACATGCACGTTCATATATTTTTTTAATAGAGACAGTGACAATTGGTTTTTTACCAATATGAGATGCATTTGATTAAAATGTGCATATCATCATATTGTTCTACTCTTCGTTAACCCATATACTAACTGCCAAAGGAAATTTCTCAGAAGTTTTGAGATTCGACTTAAAAATTTCCCTAAGGCGTTTCTGTTCTTTGATGATTAGGATTGTTGGGGGTGCCGAATTTCACACGATCTTCCAAAAAGAACTACTGCTTCAGGTAATAATTGTCCTGGTGCCCAGAAACTCGGTTACTCCGATTAATTTACCAGTAATAATTTAAATCCACGGGTGTACTCGCTGGACCTGGCTTCGACCCGAATGATTTTCAACGAAATGTGCATTGAATACAAATTTCATTACGAGAGGTTAAGCGTAAGGGGTTGAAGTAATTAACCAACGTGTCCAATTCGACGGGACACTTGTTAAAGAATTTTAATAGAAGGTGCCCTTCAAGAGACTGCATACTCGGTTCAAGGAGCTCTCCAAACTGTCCAGATGATTTTCGATAAATGCTTCTTATAGCCGTACTTTCGGTGGATATGCGTGAAAAATTTGGTATGGATGATTAAATTTCTTAGTCGCCACACACGGCACATGTTGGTGTGCATGGTTGGACTTTTCGCGCTTAGCCAAAAATGGTATTGTCAGAAGAATGAATTAAGGTTTAAGTGTGAAGCCAGCTAAGGTATCGAAAACCTTTTTTAATTTGCACATTTCTCTTATTTTTTAATTTTAATTTCAAATATTTGACAAAGCTATGGTCATAGTTCTTTCTGCCGCTCGAGGGGCTACTTTAGGCAGGGAGGTTTTAGAGGAATGAGGTAGTAGCAAACATGAAGAGAGTGAAGAACGGCTGGAGAATATGTGAACCGACAGGTCAATGGACTAGGGTGGTGACGAGCATGGAGCAGCTATACGATTACTCTCCTATGTGTACACGCTAGCCTCCCGTGCTTTGGGCGAAGTATGTGTGGAAAGACCATTTGGGAAATTCGAATAGGTCGCAGTTCCTACCTGTGTTTCCGTATGAGTTCTGATAAATACGTTTATGGTTTTCTTTCTCGTACACTATTGTATTCTTCCTTTCTCCCATACTTATTTAAATGTAAATCTATGGTTCACATAAAAAATGTTATTACTTTTCTTAAGTTATCTTAACTTCTTTTTTCAACCTATTTTCTTACGTCTTCGCTTAAGGAGTCGAAATTTTTCGATAATTATTTAATACCTTTTCTTATTGAAGTTTATAAAGGCTAAGATTGCATTTCCATAAAATAAATATCGGC
>NC_046665.1:6539625-6543734 GCF_010883055.1 Belonocnema kinseyi | reverse complement strand
TATATCTAGTTGGGAGTGGTGCTGACTGAAAACAGATGATTTGGAGCGATTCGCGCGCCATATGTTGGTCATTCTAAGGACTTATTGAACTACCCTCGTAGTATAAATATATCCCTCAAGTCTAAGAAAAGCAGAGAAAAAAACTTTTTACATAAAACTCTTGTTCATTTGCATGTTTAAGTTACAGTTCTACGTTTTAATTGATACAAACATTGTCAGGTTAATTGAAATGGGGTCAATTCTACTTGCAGTTCTAAGTTTCTTCAAATGAGTAATGTGCGTCTAAATTTTTAACCACCTGTAGTACAATGAAATGAATTTTATTGTGTTACAACAAGAACACTTAAGTTAAGTTGTGTTGCTTTAAGCAAAATTTCGTTAGGTTCTGTTAAGTTAGATTCATTTGTAGGTTAAGATCGAGTTAACCTATTAAATATAGCACACATTTAAGACTGAGAACCGTACGCTTACATAGCTAAACGTGTGGTTGAATTTCATTCGGCTAGGTTAGGTTAGGTCAGGTTTTGTTAGGTTAGGATAGGTTAAACCTCTATGTAGGTTAAGCCGAAGCTGAATAAAACGGTACCGCAAACACAACGAGACAACACAATGAGTTTAATTGTGTTACGTGAAGTTAAGTTAGGATAGGTTAGGTCAGGCTTTTTTAGGTTAGGATAGGTTTGATCTCTTTGCAGGTTAAGCCCAAGCTGATTCAAACGGTACCGCAAACACAACGGGACAACACAATCAGTTTAATTATGTTTCGTGAGGTTAGGTTAGGTTACGCTATGTTAGATTTATTTCTAGATTAGGCTCTAGTTGACCAATTCGATGTAGCACACATTTTCTACTGGGTAAATATGCTTCCAGAGCTTTACGTGTAGTTCAATAGATTTCTGTTAATTCAGGTTAGGTGAGGTCAGGTTCTGTTGGGTGAAGTTATGTTAAGTAGGTCGATATCAGACAAGGGTTGATCCTTCACAGTCATGGCTCAACCATGACGTGATATGGTGATTTTTGATACCGAATTTGATCCCGCACAATTCACACATTCTCTTCTCTTTAGAAAGCCATGCTCATACTCAGGCGTATTTCTTGCCAACCCTAGTGTCCAGTTTACATAAATCTAATGTATTCTATCTACATCCTCGCTTACCTTCCACCCCTACACCTCCGCTCCATCAAATAAGACAATCATCATTAGCGAATCGAACAATTTTATTCTCTTTAGGAAATCATCCGGGAAACAACCTCTTTCCCAGCCTCCACATCTGCCTCATCGCCACATTTGCACTTCTCACTCTCTCCTTTATATAGCCGCCCACTCACCTATTCCTCCGAAACTGGAACCTTATGTACATAAACTCTTTCACCTTCTGTACTGCTTTTCCCTTCCACTTTCACTGCCGTCCCTTATTTCTCCCACTTTCTTTCCTGAACACCATAACCTTCAACTTATCTGCATTTAACTCCTTTAAAGTCTCTTAGCTAACAATTTACACTTTCTTCACCCTCTTGAGGGAATGTATTCGCAATAAAAGAGAACAGAAAGTAAAGATTGAGTGAATATAAGAATGAAATATGAGAACATCTATGGGAAGGATGTATGAGAGGAATGGAAGATAAAGAAAACTGGCAAAAGAATTTATTGAAGATTCTAGGGTAGCAAGAATTAGGGGAAGAATGCATGAGGGAGTTAAAGGGTGCTAGAGGAGCGAATAAGAAAGAATAAATAAATGCATGTGAAAAAATGGCAAAATGGAAGTACAAGAGAAGCAAAATAAAGAGGAAACGGAAGTCACTTAGATTATAAGCGTGAAGATTGAAAGTAATGGTTATGTTATAGCATAAGTAGACTAAGATGCGGTTACGTTCTTAGTCTCTCTCTTTCTCGCTTGCACTCTCGCTCTCGATCGTTCTCTCGCTCACTTGTTTGCTAACGCGACCTAAATTTCACTATTCCAGCGAACAGAAATCAGGATCTAGATAAAAAAATTAATTTAAATAGTTTTAAATAACTGTAAATAGTAAGTCTAAGATTTTATAAAAATATGTAGTTGGAAACATTGTAAGAAATCGAAGTCTGCAAAAACTTAGGGGCACATTATAAATGAAGAAAAATGAATATAGAAAATTCGGGATTCCATATTATATGAGTTCGTAGAGGAAGAGGAAAACAGTGATGGTGATAGATGATGACAGGTCGCAATGACAGGTTTTTTGTCTACCTGGTTTTGACTATTATCTTAGAAGAAAGTATAAATAACTGTGCAATAGTTCAAACTATAAGGAAAACAATAACTGGGTATTAATTTAAACAATTTTCCGCTTCTGTACCTTACTAGAATATCTAAACTTTATCTAAACTTTAGTTTTGGTTTAGAATTTTTTTAATAAACGCTCATTTCCAGAATCTTAATTTGCCAAAGCAGTAATATGCAATTTTTTGCCGTTTTTGATAAAAAATATTTGAAATATATGCCCCAAAGCATATTAAGTTTTACAAATCGTACTTTAAATCGAATGGAATTTCAGGCAATAGAGTTTCGGTTTCATAGCCAAAAGGTTGCGTGTAAGATTCTCGATTAATACACTTTTTTATTTTATTTTTTATTGACTAAAATGTTTATAAGCATAATTTTCTCAAATAATATTCCAAAATGATGATCATAATACTTTTCATAATGATGCTTGCTAATTAGGATATATGTCAGAGAGATAGATCACCAACCCGTCATATAAATTACTCTTCACCCAGTGGGCACAACATGTGGCGACGTCTTTAAGACATCGTTAAGACATCTTCACGACATCTTTACGATATCCTATGTCAATGTCGTTAAAATGTCTTTACGATATCGTAAAAACGTCGTATGATCTGACGATGTCTTTACGATATCGCAAAGCCACCGTAACGACACGGACATAGGATATCGTAAAATTGTCGTAACGATGTCGTAAATACGTCGCCAACTTTTGTGCCCACTGGCTAGTCCTTATTAGTGAACGTAAACAAAACAGAAACGAAAGAGATTTTCCTTATTTTGGCAGGAATAATGCTTATGGGTACAATAGTAATTATTGAGAAAAATTAATTTTTTACTTACAGTAATCATTTGTACGCAACTTAATTTGCGGTACGACGCTAAGTAACCAAGCTGGCAATCCACCCTATAAATAAAAATTAAATTATTTATCCTGGCCAGCACTTCAGCGGAAGAAACAACAAAAATAAAAGTGTAAATGCTAAACGTTCGAAAAGTCGTCCCCCTATCCTACTTTATGTACCGCGAGATCCACAATTTAGCTATACATTGCGCCCACACTCGTGAGCCTTCTTACCTACACATGAGCGTAATAAAATGTGAATACAACACAAAGTCTCAACTTAGAGAAGATAATGACATCAGTAGTTATAAAAGGAAACAGTTTATATAGAATGTTCATTTGACTAAAGGGTGATCGCTATAGTAAATTAAGTAACGCCGCACGTATCCACTATAGTGAAACGCTTCTCAAATAGAATTATGATGACCTTTTCTTAGGGAGGCGTTCCATGATTGCAAAATGGTTGTATAGTGGATGAAGGTGGTGGGGTGTCCCAAATTAAAGTATCTTGCTTGGGATCGGGTGCTAATCTGAAAAATTGCACCCGCTTCCAGCGAAATCGCGGTAAATATTCAGCCATAACCACGTCTCACAACCTTGAAATAGGTGGTTACAGTCTGTAAAGGAATCAATACGACGATCCAGCAAAAGCCTCGTGGACCCTAAGAACACGGAGCGACCCAAGGACAACCGCCTTCTGCATTTTTCCCGCAAGTGTTCTAGCATATTGTTGACACGCAGGGATGCTTTTTAGGCTATTAGCAAGTGAAAGCTTGGCACCTCCAAAAGCGCCGATGAAAAGGACGATCAGTTTAACAGAATATTCCGGGTACAATCGTTGCAACTCCCTTATAAGGTCTCGATACCTCTCTTTCTTTTCATTCTCCTTGACTATGATTTTTTTGTCAGCTGGTGCCGAAAATTCGATAACGAACATGGTTCGCTTCTCGAAGTCAAAAAGAACCATGTCAGGCCTCGAGTGAGCAACAGAAACAATTGTC
>NC_046665.1:6536531-6539525 GCF_010883055.1 Belonocnema kinseyi | reverse complement strand
ATTTCCAGACAACGAAGACGTCATTGCCTCTGTAAGTGCTTATTTTGAGGAACTTCCGAAAACGCACTTTTCTGAAGGATTAAAAAAACTTGAAAAACGATTCACCAAGTGTATAGAGCTCCAAGGAGATTATGTTGATAAATAAAAAAAAATTTACCCAAAAAAATTGTTTTTATACTTCATTCTAAGGACTTATTGAACTACCCTCGTATCTTTCGTGTTTACATTTTATCTTGCTTTTTATCGTAATTAAATTGATTTATAGACCTACTTCAGTCTATTTTCTGCCTGCTATGACGTGTCCTTTTTTCTTCGACGGAACGATGCACAGGGTTACGCTTACGTTTAAGACCTACATTCATTTCCTTTTTCAACATCCAGCAAAAATCAGCCATCATGACCTCGTCCCATCTATCCTGATATTGTTGTTTCATCACTTTTATGTCTTGATGAAAACGCTCCCCTTCTTCTTCGCTGAAATCACCAACATTTTCTGGAAACTTATCCAGATGGGAATCTAGAAAGTGAAGTTTTAAATTCATCAAGCAGCCTAACTTTTTGTAGTTTCTTATCATTTTCGCAACAATATTCTCGTAGTCTGGACTTTTTTTGTTACCGAGAAATTTTGCGTTTACTGCTTTAAAACTTTCCCAAGCGTCCATTTCAATTTTCGTCATGTGGCTCACGAAATTAGTATCTCTTGTCAATATTCGAATCTGTGGTCCATCAAAGGCTCCTTCTTTCAATTTAGCGTCTGAATCATTAGGGAATTTATGGGATATATACTTATAGCATTGTCCATCTTTGTCTAACGTCTTGACAAATTGCTTCATGAGCCCAAGCTTTATGTGGAGGGGTGGTAGTAAAATTTTTTCTGGATCAACGAGGCTTTGGTTGATGATATTATGATAACCAGGTTTGAATGAATCTCTTAAAGGCCCATGTCTTTTGCTGTAATGACTGGCTCGATCTCTGCTATTCCACAGGCATATAAACCATGGCTCTCTCGCGAAACCCGATTGTTGGCCTAATATCATTGTTATGATTTTGAGATTACCACATATTTGCCATTTGTGATTCTTGTAATTAACTTTTTCAAGAAGCATTTTAACGTTGTTATATTCTTCTTTGATGACCGCTGAGTGAGCTATAGGGCTAGGAGCGTAAGTATTCGTGTTATGCAGTAAAACAGCCTTAATTCTGCGTTATGACGAATCAATGAAAAGTTGCCATTCTTCGTCTCTGTACACATTTTTCTTCAAGTACTTTATTAGTCCGTTAACGTCCGTGCAGTACATTAAAGACGTCTCTTCGTCTTTAACGAAAAACTTTCTAAATTCTTTGTCCCTGTCGCAATAGAATGAAACTTTTGTCTTTGGCTCTAGAAGATTCTTCTTTTTAGAAATGAAGCGGCAAATTCATCGCCGTCTTTCGGTAATCCAAGATCTCTAATAAAATCATTCAGTTCTAGTTGCGACACTAATATTGGAACCTTTAATTTCATTTTATGCACGCCATATTCGTCATCTTTTTCTTTATTTTCATTGGAATCATCAGAACTATTTTCTTTTCGATCACTGGTTTCACTACCGTCTCCATGACGTTGACTTTCAACTTCCATTCTATCATCTTCTAAAGCGTTTAAATCAGTCTGGCGTGCATTTTTATTGATTTCAATTGCTCTTGTGATTGTGCACACATTAATGTACGAAATGTTATTTTTATTTTTGGCGTTGAATCCTTGACGGAATTCATGCAAAAGTAGCAGTCCTTCGCAATAACGGAGTTTTTCCATGTGGTTGGTGTAGACTACTTGCAAACGAGATTCAAAACTTATTTTGGACTGGTTTCGATTAATTCGCGTTCGCCTACTATTGCAACCGTGACTTTGCGAACAGCTCATTTGCACTTCCTTCCTCTTTTTCATACCGTGATAAGTTTAGATAATTTAGAGCAAAAAATGGAAAATAAGGTGGCAGGGAGGGAGATAACTGTAAGAGACAAACAAAAGAAGGAGGGAATGGAATCGGAAGTAATAAACAGGATAGCGGAGGAAGGATAGAAATAAATGAAGATACGGGATAAATGAGCGAACGGCGTATCCATGGGTTTTATTATAGGATGTAAGAAGAAAAGCGGTAGCAAGGCACGAAAGCAGCGAAAACTAGATTAGTAGGGAAAAGGTGAATGATGAAATATCAAGGCTGAGAAAACACAAGGAAACAGGGGAGTTAGACTTGGAAAATAATAAACTGAAATATTAAGGAATTAGAATAAAAAAAGAGATACGTAGGATTTGCAGTTGGGTTTGGAAAGAATAATGGTGGCATGAGAAATCGAAGGCAGGGCTGGTATTTTCGTTAAATAAGAAAGGAGTGGGCAAAAGGGTAGGAAATGTAGAGGTATCACACTTACGTCTGTGGAACATTAAATTCACGCGGAAATAATAAAAAGTAGGTTGAAAAGAGAGTTTGAAAAAAGGGAAGCATACCACACAACCAAACAGGTTTAAGTAAAGGGATTGGGACAGCGGAAAACATATAGGTGCTAAACCCTCTAGTCAATAGGCACCAGGGGTGGAAGAAAGTGGAAATATTTGCACTCTTTGTATATTTTAAAACATTGATAATAAAAATAACTTTTCTTAAACACGTCAATACAATAGATATTGTACACTAGAAGTTGCTCGACAGCATAAGAGGGGTGAGCTGTTGAATAGCCGTTTCCGAGAAGAAAGCATGCTCTTTGTTCCGATGCGTCGGTAGAGCATCAGGTGTAAGGGAAGGACTGCGGTTTTCCCGTATAGCAACCCTATTAGGTTTTTCTGATGTACATGTGTTACCAAGTTAGGTTGTTTTAAATGCAGATTAGATAGAAAGGACTTATAGTCCGGAAGAATCGCTCTTGCGAAAGACAAGAGTAAATATCCATTGAGTTTACTATAGGCGATAGCGTATTCGACTACAGCTCGCATTTTGTCTAGCTGCGTGCTAT